>NW_021145064.1:194132-367359 GCF_900634775.1 Gouania willdenowi | reverse complement strand
GAAGAATAGAACCCAGAAGAAAAAGAGCATTGACACTCAGAATCTTTAAGAAGCGACTGCACCAACGAACCTGTTACGGACTTGTTCACACATTTTAAAGGTAATGTTTTAAGTATTGTCCAAAAAAGATTGGGAACGACTGCACTAAATACCGATTTAACCTTATCCAGAACCGGATATATTTCTTCATAACAGAGGCTTGTATATATTTTTTATAATGTTTTTTCTTTTCTTTTTAAATTAACATTGACATCATCTTTTTATGATGAAACGAACATCACAAAGTTCACAATTTGTTGCTGTAAATCCGGTAAAAATTAACTTAAAAAAATAAATAAATAAACGTAGTTTGCATTATAAATGTATCAAACACTACCCTATGCCTTAAGAGATATATTGTTGTCTTCATTGTGACAAATAATTAGTTACAGTAATATATAAGGATGTAACAATTCACTCAACTCCTGATACAATTCGATTCACGGTACTGGGTTCACGATACAATTCTCTCATGATTTATTTTACAAAATGGGACTGTAGACAAATGATGACTGACAAATATTCCTTTAATTTTTTTGAGAAAAAGCTAGAAAACACTGTAGTATTTTCCTTTTATTTTTCATTGTCAAAAGAATCCCTTGATAAACTATTCAAAAAAATGCAGTTTGCCTAAAAATAAGTCCTGAATGAAATAAAAAAAGGAATAATACAAATGAAGTTCTATAGTAAACAATGAAAAACTGCACAATAGTTCCTTATTTTTTTAAAAGTGCAACTAGAAATGTATTTTGTGCCTTAACAATTGGACTTTGAAAAAAAACAGTCATTGAACTGTATTGACATCAGATATTTGTTTTGACCAGCAGAGGGCACTGGTAACCCAGTGGTCGGTTGGCATGCAGTTATTCTACCGGTGAAGAAGAGATGCTATGCTAGCAGACAGAGCAAATAGAAAAACGTGACTTTTACAGATATTCACGTAATATTACAGATATTCTTTCGGTGCTAAAGGGGTAAGGAATCATTTATGAACATGTTTAAGAGTAGAAGGCGGCCAGAAAGAAAGTAGTAGCAGATTCTGCCCGCCGCCAACACTTCTGGACGAGAGAAGGGATAAATATATAGCTCCCTCTGCTGTTTAAAAAAGTACTGCGATTCAATTTTTAGAGTATCGATGTGAACCGTGATACCTATGAATCGATTTTTAACTACCTTACGATTAATCTGTAGTGAAGACCACAGGGCAGGGGAGGCAGTGAGGACGTACAGAGTAAAACACTAATAATGGGGATCAAACAGACATGAAGATATCAGTGATATTACTGTGGATAAGTTAGTACTATTTATAGAAAATAAGTTCTTAAATATGAAGAATCCAATAAACAAATAAAATATGCATGTGCATTTGGGATGTAACGATTAATCGTAAGGCAGTTAAAAATCGATGCATAGGTACCACAGTTCACATTGATGCTCTGAAAATTGAATCGCAGTTTTTTTAAACAGCAGAGGGCGCTTTATATTAATCCTTCTAGAAGCGGACATGACGGGCGGAATCTGGCCGCCATTTACTGTTAAACATGCTCATAAATGATTCTTTACCCCTTTAGCACCGAAAGAATATCTGTAATATTACGTGAATATCTGTAAAAGTCACGTTTTTCTATTAGCTCTGTGTGCTAGCATAGCTTCTCTTCTTCACTGGTGGAATAACTACATGCCAACCGACCACTGGGTTACCAGCGCCCTCTGCTGGTCTAAACAAACATCTGACGTAAATACAGTAAAAAAGTCCAATTGTTAAGGCACAAAATACATTTTTAGTTGCACTTTTAAAAAGAAAAAGAACTATTATGCAGTTTTGAATTGTTTACTATAGAACCAGAATTTAAATAATAGGTTTCTTCATTTGTATTATTCCTTTATTTATTTCATTCAAGATTTATTTTTAGTTAAATTGCATTGTTTTGAATAGTTTATTAAGGGATTCTTTTGACAATGAAAAATAAAAGGAAAATATTAGAGTATGTAAGTTTTTGGCCAACAGCGCCCCCTGGTGAGTAAAATGTTCATTAATTTTCTATTGTTGTATAAGACGCTCCCTCATTGGTAGTAATTATGCCTGATGTAACAGTCCATACATATATCCACTATGAGGAGTAAAATGTGTGTGTTTGCATTATTTAATTTAATATATTTGATCTTACTATGTTAATAAGACACACATTTAATCACAAAAGGCAGCTTCAAACAGATCAATGTTGACAGGTTGTCATGGCAACTCAGGCTAAAATGGAGGATCAATGTTGATAGGTTGTCCTGGCAACTCAGGCTAAAATGGAAGCTCAATGTTGACAGGTTGTCATGGCAACTCAGGCTAAAATAGAAGCTCAATGTTGACAGGTTGTTATAGCAACTCAGGCTAAGATGAAAGCTGCAGAATATCCACCATTCTACAGAATCTCCCCGTGCACCGTCAGAAACGACTAAAGTAGCTTTAATAATATTGATTAACGTTGACCAGCAGATGTCATCAGTGAGCAACGTTTGAGACCAAAGTAAGTTTCTAATAATAATAATGTCAACTTTAATGACTAATTTTGTGATTTTCCAGAATCCAGTGAGTAAATACTGCTTGTTTTAATCTAAATGTGTTTACATATTAAGTCATAATCTTGTGTGAATGAGCTGATATTGAACGATCTTTGGAACAACTTTGTCATAAAAGCTCATTTTAAATTTGTTCATTTTAACATTTAACATTTAGTCTGAATTCTATCATTTTATACTGTGTGTGTGTGTGTGTGTGTGTGTGTGTGTGTGTGTGTGTGTGTGTTAGCGGCATATAATATTTACATCAGAAACTATAACGGAATGTCTCACTGCACGTAAAGCTACATAATATTATTATTATTATTATTATTATTATTATGTATTATGACAGGCCCATATTTCACTGGCCTCAAATCAACAGGAACAATTATTTACTAATTTTAATGTGACACATTTAACATGTGATCATTATTTTATTTTATCCCAAGTGTAGGAAACAAACCACATCAAGCGTAAAACCTCCCCCTTTGCTAGCAAGAATTAACCAAGGAGCCTGTTTTTGTGTTATCACGAACTGTGTAAACACAACTGCCCCCGTAACTCTGAGATGCAGGACTAACCCCACTATGTGGTCTGTGAACTCAATACCGGAGCCGCTAAGACTGAACCAGCTATTTGAAGTACGTAGTATGAACCCTTCTTTTACGACTCCCCTTCCGGCCAAACAAAAGGACCAGAGAATCCAAGGACAGTTTTCCCCTATATTACCTCCCTGCGACATTTATGATCAAAAGAAGAACATCCCTCTTCTCCCCCTTATCAAACAGATACTGTGGGATGCTATAAGTTCAAAGAACGGTCCCAATGCCCTCTGACCCCCTGTGGTGAGACGTCACAGGAGAACACTGTCCAGGCACCTAGCTGAGAGATCTCCACGGGAAGAAAGGAGAACAAAGAAATTGTATTATGTTTGAAAGTTACAAACGAAAACATTTTTGGAATGATTTCTACAGAAATTGAAATTGCAAATATTGTCTGTTCGATCACACTCGTTTCAAATAATTTAACAACAACAGAATGCTATTTTAAAGTGTTTATCATTTAAAAGTGCTTAAAAATACCAGAAAACATCACAAAAGTTAGTTTGAGGTATTTACTGCGATCATATAGTTAAGAGGAGGCATAACATGATTTTTGACATTTGTGTTTATGAATAATTACAAGCAAAATGCATTAATTAGTTCCTAAAGTGATTCGAGGCTATTTTCCAGTCATGTTTGGTATCAAACTCTTTCGTAATACATGATATTTCAGGATATGATGTTGAAAAGATGTTTTGAAATATGTGGAATTAATTATTAGGCATTCTTTTATGTTTAGAATCATCCCTTGTTGTCTGTCTCTGTCTTACACTTACACACACCCAAGACACACCCACAAGCTGAAAGCAGTGACAGTGACCAATCACCGACATGATCACAGAATAATCAACGAAGACGCCTCCTCCAAAGGGCGTCGCCAAACGCCCTTTAAAAAAAGAAGCGCGACCAGAAACAACAGTTTTGGACGCGGGCGTTCATGCTCACCCGCGTTCCCTCATGTTCCAGCTTTCATTTATTTCATAGTAGAAACAGTTAGATTTTTGAGACAACAGCTGCTCGGTTCGGACGAATCCGGCACCGAGGGACGTGCGTAACAGCCGAAAGGAAGCCCGGCCCGCGACCCATTGTGGTTAGCCAAGAGCCATTATCGAAGCCAGCTGCGAAGGCCTAACCGCCCGGATCGGCTGAAGGGGCTAAATTCTGTGGAACCGAAACAGAACCAACGGTGGCACGTCCTGCTACATTGCTTCAACAGCACCTCCAGGTCCAGCCTGACCTCACCTCCAAGGTACCAGAATGAACTTTCATCAGCAACTTCATCTACAATAGACCACATACATATTTCCATAACTACAAACTTACACGCATTAACAACATGCTGCACACACAGTACATCTCATTCATGTTTGTTCGTCTCCCCCTTGTCCGTCCTCCTCTCTCTGTTATGAGCTCTCTTTATTTTATTCTTTGATTTTATGATTTTATTATTGAATATGTATCCTACATTTTTATTCAATATTTAGTAGACTAGCATCCTCCTAGATTAGTGATTTCACTTTATTACATATAATCCTCACTTTTATTAGCCTAGAAATGCATTTTATCATGATTTAATTATCCCATTTCAATTGATATTTGACTGTGTTAATTGTTGACTTTTGAATAAAAGGTTAAACATAATATTTGATTCCTCTGATTCATTAAAGCTGTGATGATGGTGTAGATGTCTGGTAGAATTCACTTTTCCCTGGTTTCACATTGATGAGTTTAGTCTAAAAACTTAGACATATTTCTCCTGTTAAAAGGAGTGGCACCCCGCAAATTTGAAGTAATATTAATAATCATAATTAATATTCTTAGTTATATAACCCATTAATAATAACTCATCTCATCTTCCTACACAAGATATAAATTGTAAATTGAGGAAACATTGGAATTGAGCTGCTGAAAGGAAGTGACGGATTGCTGCTCTGCTGCTTTTTATGGGAACACCTTTAAACATTGAAGGGCTTAATTATAGGACGTCTAATGTCAAAGGTAAGTGACAATTTTCTAGCTGTTTTTAGCATTTAGCTCATTTTGTTAACATTTAAAACAGGGATTCACGTCAAACATGTTATATATAATTGTCTACAATATGTTTCAAGGCTGTAGCTATTGAATATTTTTGTAATCCAGTATTCTACTGAAAATTCTATAGATTAACATATTTTTTTAGTTAAAGAGAAATTATATTTATACATGAGAAACTAACATATTTGACTTAGGAATGAATGAACCATTTGTTTCCTTTTTTAGATAATCAACACTTTTGCTTTTTAGCAAACGGCAATTGCATCTCAGGAAATGTGACTAGTTAATATAAAAATGAATAAAACAAACAGAATAACAACTTTCTACTTCTGCCAAGTCCAAACATCTTCTCAGATATCTACAACTACATAGATATCTTTATTTGAGGAACACTGAAGATAACTTGAACTAAAGTTTAGAATTGGTGACGTGATGTTTTCCATATCTTTAACTTTCATTTTATCAAGTCCAAATGAGGTTTGATATAAATGTAATGTTCATTTTGAAAAAAAGTTTGCCATTGGTTTCCATCATCTACCACCCACCACTAAAATTCATGTGATGTGTGAGATCATCTAAGAAAGGTCTCTACTGCTCATGGGGAACGATTTTTTTTTTAATATAAATTAGCTGTCAAAGGATTAAAAAAATAACCAATCAATTGCAAATCTGACTAAATAATCACGATTAATCACAACTTGTGAATTTCAATCACAAGTTGCACAGAAATGACGTGTATTTATAAGTTACATTTGAGGCAGATAATTAGTTTAATTTGTTTTCCCAAACAAAATCACTGTTAAATGTAGTGTGTGGTCCATGCAGACTTTAAAGGTTTGTGCTGTGTTAAACTTCAGTCTGTTATTACACAATATATTGGTTATTTTAAAGATAACGAGATTGTACATTAAAATAAAGTACGCAAAAAATCTAACCTATAATTTAGAAAAATTCCAGTGTTAATATGAGAAAACCTTAGAACTTATCTGAACCTTAAACATTTAAACTATTGCACTTTTACATTCAGCTGCTGAGGCACAGCCGACTGTCCACATTACTACAGGATGACTGAATCAGTGCTAAATACTAGAGGTGATCTCAGTGAGATGGACTCAGAAACATTAGTAAAGGAACGTTCCACAACAATGAGAGTGTCCTGTTAATGTGCTGCTTGTCTCTGTCCCTCAGTTTGTGGACATGTCTCCTGCCTGCAGTGGGACGTCTGAACATCACTTCCTGTGCTCCATCTGTCTGGAGGTGCTCACTGATCCAGTCACCACATCATGTGGACACAACTTCTGCAAAACATGCATCAGCACACACTGGGACACCAGTACCACCAGCAGGTGTCCCGTGTGTAATCAGGTGTTCAGCACTAAACCTCAGCTGAAGGTCAATATTATGATGCGTGAGATGGTTTCTCAGTTCAGACGTGAATCTGAGAAGAAAGCAGCAGCACCAGGAGAAGTTCCCTGTGACGTCTGCACTGGAACCAAAGTGAAGGCCCTGAAGTCCTGCCTGGACTGTGTGATCTCCTACTGTGAGACTCACCTGGAGCCTCATCTGACAGCATCAGGCCTGGGAAGACATCAGCTGATGGAGCCTGTGGACAACCTGAAATCCATGATGTGTACAAAGCACAGCAAACCTCTGGAGATGTTCTGTCAGAGTGATCAGACACGTGTCTGCTTGATGTGTTCTGTTTTGGAGCACAGGAGTCACCAGTTAGTCCCTCTGGGAGAATATCTGTTTGAAGAAAAGAAAGTGCATCTTCAGCAGATGATCCAAAAGAGACGAGAGAAGCTGGAGGAGATCAGAGAGTCAGTGAGGATCAGGAAGGAAGCAGCAGACAGAGTAAAAGCTGAAGGTGTGGAGATGTTCACTGCTTTGATGGAGCTTGTTGAGAGAGGCCTGAAGGAGCTGATGAAGACAATGGAGGAGCAACAGGAAGCAGAAGAGAGAGAGGCTGAAGGTTTGATCAAAGAGCTGGAGGAGGAAATCTTTGAGCTGATGAAGAGAAGCTCTGAGGTGGAGCAGCTCTCTGAAGACCACCTCCTCCAACACTTCTGCTCCCTGAAAGCTCCTCCAGCCACCAAGGACTGGACAGAGGTCATGGTCCATCCATCATCACATGAAGGAACTGTGCTGAGAGCTGTGGCTCAGCTGCAGGACACACTCAGTGACGAGATGATGAAGATGAAGATGTTAGAGATGAAGAGGCTGCAGCAGTTTGCAGTAGATGTGACTCTTGATCCTCTTACAGCTCATCTTAACCTCGTCCTGTCTGATGATGGAAAACAAGTTTACTTCAGTGATGTGAAGAAGAAACTTCCACACAACAAAGAGAGATTTTCTCCTTGTGTCTGTGTTTTAGGGAAACAGAGTTTCAGTTCAGGCAGATTTTACTTTGAGGTTCAGGTTAAAGGAAAAACTGAGTGGGATTTAGGAGTGGTTAAAGAATCCATCAACAGGAAGGGAGACATCACTGCGACTCCTAAGAATGGTTTATGGACTGTGATCCTCAGAGATGGAAATGTGTATGCAGCATGTGAAGATCCTTTAGTCATTCTTCATCTGAAGTGTGTTCCTGAGAAGGTGGGTGTGTTTGTGGACTATGAGGAGGGTGTGGTCTCCTTTTATGATGTAGATGCTGCAGCTCTGATCTACTCCTTCACTCACTGCTGCTTCACTCATAAACTACACCCATACTTTAGTCCCAGTTTAAACCATGGTGGTAAAAACTCAGCACCTCTGATCATCTGTCCTGTCAATCAAAGTGAATGATCAGTGTCATGATGAAGTCTCACCAACAATAGATTCAATGGTTCTCTGCAACCATTCACTTCTCCAGGTTGGTTACGCACTCCATCCAACCTAACATGTATGTTTCTCAACAGTGGGAGGAAACATTTTATTAAAGAAGTTTCACATTTGGTGTTTGGATTGTGATGAAATAAAAGCGGATTTAAAAAATATTTTACAAAATGATTCATTGTACAAACATGTTACATGTTTTATGATCAGTTAAAATGTGTTAGTGGTTAGTAAAATAGGAACATGATGATTTTTTTCTATGAAATGTAATAAAAATAAGATGCTCAGGTTATCTAAGGAGTTTTTGTAAGTCCATCTAAGTTTAATTTGTAATTGTGTTGAGTGTAACTGGTACATTTTATTTTTAAGTGTTGTATGTGGGTATAAATGTTGATATATAAAACTATGTACACTTTTCTTTTTCTTTTGTTTTTTGTCATATTACTTTTGAAACCTACATGTAAAAGAGGGTGATTGAACGTCGAAGAAGTATTCTCTGTTTATCCAGGTTTACTTAATTTTAATTGAATTTAACTGTTTTTTTTTGTTTGTTTTTTTTTTATTTCTCTTTGAGTTTTATTTCAAGAAAAAAGCACTTGTAAAGATCACAGGCATCTATACACTTTATTATTGTATCTGTCAAAGTGTGCTGTATGCCACCCTTTGTAAACTTTGTGTAATTGTTTAAACAAAAATACAGAAAAATAAAGAATTTACAAAAAAAATGTGGTGAAAATGAAACATTTGCATGAATTAAGAAGAATAAAGTGTTGAATGTTCAAACTTTAAAATGTAATTTTTAAGTCACTACGACTCTTCCTTATTATCTTACCCTTTAATTAAAGAGAAACCGTGAAGTTTTGGTGTTTAAGAAGTCTTTATCTCACTGGTAGCCCTTTGGATTATTCACTAGTTTTAAAGTAGCTCCATGTTTCACAAAGGTTGGTGACTTGTTCTTTAGATCAGTGGTTTTCAACCGTTTCAGGCCGCGACCCCACAGAAATGGGTTTAAAGTAGCAAACTAGAGCGGGCAAAAACTGACATAAAGTGCTAAAAATGGTTAAAACTGTCAATATTGGAACAATTAGTTGGAACTGGCTAATAATGGGAATGACAAATGGTGAATGTGGTTAAATTGGCAAAAAAAAATTGAGCATGGAATATGATGAAAATAGGTTAAAAGTGACAATAATGGGTCAACATTTGTGACATTAGGTGGAAAAGTGGTGGAAAGGGTTTATAAGTGTAAAAGTGGAAACACGTGTGCAGAAAAGGCATTGAAATAAGATTGGAAGTGTCAGAAATGGGGGTAATATAGTAAAAATATGGCAAGAAAAAGGGATGAAAGCATGTTAAAATATAGCAAGTTTGGTTTAGTTGCAGAAAAAGGGAACGTATGAGCAAAAAACAGGGTCCTTGCCCCAAGGTTGAGAACTCCTGCTTTTGATGCTGGTTCCAGGCTGCTGTGGTGTGTGCAGTCTCCTCTGTGGCCACTAGATGTCAGCCTCCCTCTGCTAACAGCCTGTCTCTTTAGATGGAGGTAAAAACCTATGTTTGGCTACAAAAAGTCTACAAACCAGTGACAATAAGCTGTTTCCTCATCAGAATCCCAGTTGTGAGGGAAGAAGAGGAAGTTTGTGTCGAGTTAAAACTTAAAGGTAGGGTCGGTAACTTTCTAAACCTAGCTTGATTTTGATGTAGCATGCTCCGACAGCTCCGCCTTCCGACTCCCCCTCCCCCCTGTGCTTCCTCTGAAGCCACCCCCCCTCACTCACATGAACGCGCACGCAGAAGCAGACCTCAGCCAAGCGTATGATGTCGCATTCAGCGGTAAGATATACTTTATCATTTTATATGTTAAAAAAGTGACTAATTTACTAACAACGGTGGCGGCCAAGCTAGCATGTTAGCATTAGGTTACCCGGTAGTAAAGCGTTTAGAAGGAGGGCGACATTCGTCCCCAAGTTGTAGTCCTCCTGAAAACAAAGGTTTATTATAATGAGTTTTTCTTTACCACTACTCAGAGTATCGATCAGCTGGTCTGCCACTGTCCTAGAACATAAGTAATACATCTTTTACCTCATTTATTTTATTATAATCATTATTTTCATTTATTTGGCACCTTATTCATTTTCACCTTGTTATTCAGTTTCCCTTACAACATCTTACTTTTCTGCGTGTTTATAATTATTATTTTTAGTGTTGTTTTCATTTCTTATTGTTTCTTTTTAGTGCCACTTTTTGCCTAATTACCAGTCAGGGATAATATAACAGACAGAGAGAGGAGTATAGCTGTAGTCTGTAGAAACCTTTTTTATTATTATTTATTTCTGTACATTCTGGTTTCTTTTTTATATTTAATATTCTGTATTTATATATTATTTCACCCGAGTGCTGCTTTTCTTTTCTTTCTGTATTACAACTGGAATTGTAATTTCCCTGCCCGAAATAAAATAAAGCATATCTAATCTAATATTGTTTTTTTTTAATTCAATAGATGTAATAGAGCTGGGAAAAATAATGTCATGTCTACAGCAATTACAGATACATTTTTTGTTCAGTTATAATCATTGACGAAAAGCCTAAATGTTTGATATAATTTCTTATTTCTCTTTTACAGTTCAGAAGGTGAGAGGTTTTATGCCTCTGACCCTGATTACAGTCCGGAGCCAAGTACATCGTGGAGTCAGAGGAGACGTGGCCGAAGTCAAAGGAGGATTGCCACAAATAGAGGCCAACGTCTCAGAGGCAGAGGACGGGGAACCAGAGGACGGGGAACAATAATCCTCGATCAAGATAATGCAAGTCGTGCTCAGATTCTGCAGGGCCTATGAATTGCAGATGAGCAGGTATAGCAAATATAGGTTCTGCAATCAACATCACATGTAATAAACTGGCACGCTACTTAGTGTGGACACTAGATTCCTCTTAGAGAACAGTAAAGCTATATTCAATGAAACATTCCTAAATATCTTGAAAATGTTATGCTTTACAGGCCAGAATTCAAACACTAAACTCAGAGGAATGTCGTCAACTGCTGCAGCGCTGCTTGTCACGTGAACCATGCATGATGTTTGACCTGCTACACATCACATCAGCAAATGCACCAGCACCTGGCACTCAAGTGTCAAATCAGCTGAGCTGGTGTGTGTGCAACAACTGCAGGGATATGCCCACAGATGTAGAATGCAAGTGCTGTGGGCAACAGCCAGAAGCTTGTATTTCCATATTGCCTCACATGGCAGCCTACATACTACAGGAGGGCCACCTGCGACTTGCCAGCCGAAATTGGAATGATGTCCGGGGCTTGGATGATCTGCCCAAACGAGGGGAGAGCAGCAAACAATTACGCCATGCAGCCTACCATCAATATGTTATGTGGCAATATGGGGCACTGGGACGAGGCAATAGAGTTGTTATTCCTAGTTGCGTTGTGTGGAGAATCAGAGATTGCTTTCCAGATCTACTGGGACATTATACGGGTTACATCCCTGGAAGAGTGCAATAATGTTTCCATTATGACAAGTGTAAATAAATGTGCCCTGCACTGAGCAAGGTGTTGTTTTTTTTGTTTTATCTATTATCATTACAGAAGAAGTAGCTGTATTTACACATTTTTATATAGTATTTTGGCATTTGCACAGGATTCCAACATAAACCTGCTGTCAGCTGGAAAATGGACACCAACAGTTCAGGAAGTTGTTGATCTTTGAAGGTGTGGTCTTAAAGAAAAGATCAATACAATGATCAGTTGGAAAGGAAGCAGGAAGAAGTTTCCCTTTGTTCACTTTCTATACAGGATATACATTCTATAGCTTCTGTATTCATACATGATGTATATGAAGAATGATTCTATTATTATTATTATTATTATTATTATTATTATTATTATTATTATTATTATTATTATTATTATACACTAATGACAGATTCTATATCAGGGCTGTCAAACTCATTTTAGTTGATGGTTCAAATATGGACCAGTTTAGGGTCCAAAGGGCTGCAGATTATAGGAAAACCAGCCTTAGTTTATGAGTGACTTTGCTTTAATTTTCTCAAATGTTATGAATTAATTTTGGAAAAATTGCATAACTTTCGAAAACTGAGAGTTCCTGCAACAATTTCAGTTTAAAAATAACTCCATCATGTGATGTCAGCGTGGGAAAACTATGAGCTCTGCTAATATTGTGGAGTTCACTTAAAATTATTTGTTTTGAGAGAGGCTGAGATATCTACAACTGAATTAGAGAAAACATGAATAATTGTAGAAATTAACTGTCATTTTTACTTTCTCCTGCAGGCTGAATTAGATGCTCTACAGGGCAGGATTTGGCCCCCGGGCCTTAAGTTTAACACGTATTTTATATGAAAGACAGTCTTTGATATCCATCATGTGTTTGTATATTGTACATAATAATCATTAGTCTATAAAACTATAGACATTCTAATAGATGTAATAATCAGATCCTAACTTCTAGATGAATATACATGCTGTGTTAATACAGACCATCTTCATCATGTACCTTTGAATCTGTTTCTTTTCTCTGTGTTTATAAAAGATTCATATTTGTAATGAGTTTTAAATGAGTATCTAATACATCACATAATAGTATTTTCTTGATTTTAGATGTGATGTGTTTTATATAAAGTATGTTTTTCTACAGTTGAAGTGAATGTGATGAAATGGTTCCTGACAGGGAAACCCTGCCTAAAGCCTGTGAATGGATCATGCAGTGTGCTGAATGAATATCAGGGGAAGGGGAGCCCAAAGTGTCCAAACACTCCCATTTTATCACCATATTTACATTTCTATCAACTCTGTGATTACAGCTCATAGATTTATTCTAACTCTGAAATGTTCTTTAATCTGTTCTTTAGCCTGTCCAGCCTTTCTTTAGAACTTACAATGTTCTATGTAACCATGAGAAATCCTAAAGTTCTTCTTAAATCTTCCTTCTGACATAAAGTTTGAATCAATGTAAATGTAATGATATCAAATGTCCAGTGAAGCTTTGTTCCTTTAAATAAAGATGTGTTATTGTCTGTGCTGGATTTCTTTGAACAGAGAAACATGTCAGAGAGAGGGAGAGCTTTTCATTGGATAGCACATCATCCTCCATCAAACACACATGGTTCCCATGAGAAGAACATCCACTGGATGGATCTAAGAACAGGAAGTGAAGGTTCCTCTGGAAACTGAGTGTTTAGTGAAGCTGAAGGAGTTTAAAAATAGACTTTTAGAGTAACCGCTGCTTTCACATCCAGTCATGATGTCTTTCTGACAAATTCTGATAAAATGAGTCAAACAAGTGCAGAATTCTTTAGTTTGAGATTGTTTCTACATTAATAAGGCTTTTTATTTAAATGTAGTGTATCAACATCTGAGACAGTGAAAGAGTTCCTGTTTTGGTTCTAGAAGGATATGAATTATTCCCAATGAACAGCACTGATTAAAAGGGGGCGGAGTCTCCCTGTATGTGGACTCAGAGTGGAGGTGTGTCCAGGTTAATCACATGTCTAAGTGTGTAAATGAATATAATATAAAGTTGTATATACAGAACACCAGGGTGGTGCATTGACACACTGAAGAACACATTAGCTGACATGTTTCATAACTCTGATGATTCAATAAAATACAAAGTGTTTGGAGTGACTTCATTATTAATATTATGAATCCAAACAGACACATAAAGACTTGTGATGTTCTACATCCAATGTACAGCTGTGGCCTGTTCTTAGTCATTCTAAAGCCAAGCAGAGTCACATTAGACACTGACACATCCATCATTAACATTTGGACACATTCAGCTGATTGGAAAGTAGATGGAGGATTATTTAGAAGTGATATCAGTGAACAGCTTCCAGTTACAAACCAGAGCTGGGCTTAGATCTATCAATGTGATCATCCAAACAATGTCTATGATGTCTTTATGTCCACATTAGTGATGCTACATGAGAAAAACTGTCCTTTAAACAAAGAGCAGGAAGCAGAAGCTTTAGAACAAGCCTTGGATTACTGAGGCCTTAGAGACTGTATGCACTAAGATAAATGTCCTGAATAAAAGCTTTATAAACCTAAAGAAGCAGAAGATAAGCATAAATAATATAAAAAACAATGAGTAAACATTATGACAACTGTATACTGTATATTAACATGAAAAATTGTAGCAGTATATGAGTATCACTAAAAAAAACATGGACTGTTGTAAATTAAATCGTTTAAAAAAATCAGCAAATAATTTAATAAAGAGTAATGATGTAGTGAAAGAATAACAGATATTAATCCTGAATTTAACAGGTATTTGGTGAATGTTGGATACGACCTCACTAAGGAGATTGTTGAGCCAAGAAAAGTAGATTAATTCCAAAAAAGTCGAGTCAATAAAACTTCATCTTCATTGTTCATTCATTCTGTAGATTAGAAATAAATAGTTCACATTGTTAAAAAAAAATACATCATGAAATGTCAACATATTGCTTTAAAATGAACTTTTCATGAATTAATATAGAATATATAGTAAAATAAGTCAAATATGTCTCCAATAAATCATTCCAAAGTGGTTTATTTGTAATAAATAACAAACAGTGAAAGTGTTCCATGTATTACAGTGTTAATATAAGCAGCTCTAACTACAGACCAGTATCATTGCTTCATCAGCTTTCAAACATTAGAGAAAAAGGCTTTGTTCATAGACTTGATAATCCATCCATTTTCTGACCCACTTCTTCCTTTTTCAGGGTCACGGGGAGACTTGATAAGTTGATTAAAAACACAAGTTGTTGAGCTATCACCAGTTTGGCTTCAGAATGTATCATAGTATGTGATTAAAAAGCTGTAAATGTGTGGTATCAGAGGAACAGCCCTCTTATTAAAAGTGATCAGAATGAGTTTGCTGCGTGGCAGCAGCCTGAACTTGTTGCTAGTTCAGCATGGACATCACAAGCTGAGCTGCAGGAGAAGAAAAGCTACCAAGACCTCCTGAAAACAGCAGTAGGTAGTGATGCAGCATTCTGTCCATCATCCATCAATAAACATTTCATTACTGCTAAACGTGTGTGTGTGTGTGTGTGTGTGTGTGTGTGTGTGTGTGTGTGTACACCAGTCCAACAAACACATAAACAAACACGTACTCCGCATGTCTGAGCTACATTTTCCATAAATCTATCAATTGTTGACATGTTTTATATGTTCACGTGTCTTTATTTTCGTATATTTTGGGAACTACAGAGTACAATGCAATGCCACAACAAATTTACAATTTTGAAAACAAATGTGCATAATTATCTAAAAATAAATACAAACAGCAAAAAAGTGTTTTACAAATGTTGAAACAGATTTACAATAGTGATGCAGATATTATATAAATGTTATGTAATGTAAATAAAACAAAACAATATTTAACAGAATAAAGTTTAATTGTAGTTCTAATCCTATTTAATATTTGTAAACTTGCTTTTATCTCTCCTATGATGTCTATCAAATATGTAAAAAATAAAAGATAGGGAAAAAATGATAATTACTGCATATTGTTCATTGCACTTTCTATTTGAAAAAAAATAAATGTGAAAAATCACAATAGATTTTGTTGTTATTGTTAATTTGATTTCTATTTAAAACATTTATAAGAATAACTACAGATTGTTAATCACACTTTTTATTTGAAAGATGAAATATTAAAGATCATAAAATATTTGTTCTTTGTGTTTATTTGATTCCTATTAAAGACACTTTGCTAAAAATGACTGTATAAATGTAAATATAGGTTTCAAAGTTTCTTCTTGTTGGGTTTTTTCTTTCTTACTATGGACTTTATATTTTGTTAAGCGCACTAACATGACTTTGTTGTTAATGTTTTCATTTACATTTCTAATTAGTGATGAGCCTTGGATTTATTTATTTTTAATAAAAAGTTGTAGGTTGGTTAAAAAGATATAAAAACAGTGAAGCTACGCTGTGTAAAAACAATAATTATCTGATATAAAATGTCTCACTGGTACAGACTAACTGCTTGTTACTGCTGTTTTGGCCTTATTGTGTTTATTCATATTTCAGTGACTTGTAGTTCCTAGACTGCTGCTCTATCATCTGCTGACAGTGTAGATGGATTAAACAATACTGTGTGCTAGGGCTGGACGCTCTCCCTACACTACATCTCAGGATTCACTATCTCTACAGTACTTTTTAAAGTTGACTCTTTGTTAATGTTGTTCATTGTCTGTTCTTACTTTTACCTGACCATACATCAAATATGAGTTTATTCTGTTATTAATACTGAGGACAATGTTTGCCTCTAATAGCTCTTTATAATTATTGTGGTGTGTGTCTGGTCCACTTTAAGTGTTGGTCCTGGTCAACTTTTTGATCTTTGTCTTTAGTTTAATGTTTGCAGGTGTTGTGAGATCACCTTGGTGGGCTTAGTGGTGGAGACCCCATGTACCAGCAGCTACGAAATATCACCTTAATAAAATACTTATAGATACTAAAATATTAATATAATTTATATTTACTTTAAATACATTTATATATTTACATGTGACACTGAGTGTTTTCAGAGACATGATTAAAGAGACTTGATTGAAATATTTTGCCCCCCATTTATTTAAAAGTTGGATTTATCTGAATTCATAAAAACAGCTAAGGACTTTAAAACATGTTAAAAGTACTGTATTATTATTATTATTATTATTATTATTATTATTATTATTATTATTATTATTATTATTATTATTATTCTCTGAGTAACTTAATTATTTTCTAGCAGGTCTGGGTATATTTTACATAGTAGCAGTACCTGGCCAGTAGGTGGAGCTGTGGGCATTTGGTGTCAATAGCGGACGTCAGTCACCAATAGAGTAAGACGTCAACAGTGCTAGTTACACGGAGCAACACAGACTTAAAAACTGCTTTGTTTTCTCACTATTTCCACAGGTAAGATGCTCAGAAACCATAACCAGAAGAGATATAACATGTATCAGCCTTAGACTGTGACTGAAATACAGTGATTTGGATGAATGGAGACGAGAGAGACGTTGTAATGAGTGCTAACTGAGTACGACAACGTGGCGCTAAAAAGGTTAAAAACGAGCTTTAAAACTGTTTTATAAAAATGAGAAACAATCAACTGTAGATAGTAGCACTAACAGGAATGAGAGATCTGGTTAACTAGTGAGTTGAGAGGAGTTTAAACTTGGTTTGTGTGGATGAATGAGCAGAGGCTAATGCCACAGATGCTAACTGTGCTAACAATAGTAAAGTCTGCACGCATTGCAGCGTTACAGTACACCGTTTCCGGTTGGGTTTTCAGAATAAGAGCGGAGCAATATATCAGACATGTAACCTTGTCCTATATAAAAATGATAGTTTATATGGAAGATACAATTTCAGTATTATATTTTATTGTCATTGTGGAGTAACATAGAGCTAGACAGAGACAATAATAAATACTGGTGAGTTAAAAACAGTTATAAGTGAAGTTAAAAAGGTGAAATTGTTCATGAGAGAATAAATATAGATTGAAAAATCAGTTAAATGAGTATACATACTGTTAAGAAGTTAATTGAGTATAACTACTGTTGGTGAACAATGTCGGTTATAGGATGTACTATTACACAGTCACATGATTGTAATTTGAATGTTTTTGACTTGATCACCTTGTAATATGTGTTCTGAAATACGTCAGTCACCAATAGAGTGAGACGTCAACAGTGCTTGTTATACGGAGCAACACAGACTTAAAAACTGATATGTTTGGTCACTATTTCCACAGGAATAAAAATTAATATGTAACACCAAGGATGGACCACAGTATCATTTTTATAAGTGTAATAAACACACTCAGTCAGGTTCATTTAAAATGTTTTATTCTTTATTTTTCTCAGACTCAACAGCTTCTCTGATTAGATCCAACCAGACACTTCACTTAAATCTATATCTGCAGGAAAACACAACAGATAGACGTTAAAATGGACAGTACTGGGAATTAATGTTTAGAATGTAAATAAAGTAGGTTTATTTCTGCCCTAAATGTAAAGTTTTTTACACTATTAATAATAATAAAAGACTGATTAGGTTGATATTTGTTTTATAAAAATAAAATAATATCCACATTAACATATATACAGAAACTGATCAAAACACAATGACAATTAAAAACCAAACAGAAAATAAACTAAAACCAAAATAAATCAGAGAAAACTCAAAACACACATTTCCATAATTTGACATGTTGGCAGCAGGTTTAGAACACATAAAAACTAATATTTATGAATATTTTTAACTCATTAAAAAATGTGACAAACATGACTTTGTTTTTAAATATCTGCATTTATGAATTTAAAAAATACAATAATTAAAATATAGTTGTAATAAATCTTTACCCTTAAATTTTAAACCAAACTTAATGTAATCAAACTCAAGTATTGGAAAATAAAAAAAAATCAATTATGTTATAATTTGTTGGATTTAAGGCTGCAAAGCAGAATTATTAAAAAAATAAAATAATTTATTAATAAGATACAATAGATTCTACATAAAAGAAAGAGCCGGGGGAAGAAAGAACACATTACAAAAACAGAATAATACAAAGATTAATGCCATTATATATTTTATTCAAGTTAAGGGATGTTATGGAATTTTTACCAGATTATATATTTTTCACAGACACATTAAGTTGTTGGTTTTTCACTGATTTGATCAAAGTTGAAAAATATCTTGGTTCTAAACATGAAGCAAAGGGAAAACTTAGATTATTTGTTCCTTTTTTCTCTTTTATTTTCTTAAACAGAATAGGTTGATAACCTTAGACAAACACTAAATAATACTCAGTATTATTACCACTGGTAGTGATGAAATCAACTTTCTAAGTCATTTTTACAATTTAAACAAAAGTGTTTTTTAAACTTTTCTAAATCTTTGTTAAAGTCGTTCACAATGTGACTGGTACCAGTTACGTGTTCATGTGGAGTGTCACAGTGTGTGTGTTTGAACCTTCTCAGTTGGTCAAAAGGCCAATGAACACACACACACACACACACACACACACACACACACACACACACACACACACACACACACACACACACACACACACACACATTTTAAATCATGCTTTAAATGTTTGTTATGTCAATGATCATATTTATTTATTTTTATAAAAGGAACAACACACATTCATAAACGTTTCATGGATCATTTTCATTTCTAGTCCCTGGACAGGTTGATGTCTTTATTATTCAATTAAAAAAAAAAAATCATTTCAATCAAAAATAAACATTTTCCATCAAATAAAAAAAGTGTTCAAATGCACAAAAAAAAATACTTGAGACCTAAATATTTGCATTTGAACACTTTTATTTTGATTGAAAATGTTTTAATTAATTTTTTTAATTAAATAAAGACACAAATCTACCTCCATAGACCAGATTATAATTTGTTGACAGAAAAAAGTTCAAATTCTAAGACTTTGAACTTGCATTAATGAATATATTTTATAAAATAAGTCAAAATATACAGTATTACAAAACCAAAAAATACATGAAAAATTTAATTAAAAACAATATATATATATAATACTCTGTCTTTTCAGTATGGCCCTTCAGCTCCACCCACTAATCAATGAGGGATCCTCCCACCCTTACAACATGACTCCACCCATCACCCTTAAAGTCCTCTTTGGGGAGGAGCTAGAGAGGGTTATAGCTTGGGGAGTGGTAGAAGACAAAGTAGTCCCATGGACAATAAAGAACAAACTGGTTGCCGTAGTAACCGATGCCAGGACTGTTTCAAAAACAAGTTTTTGACGAACAAAAAAAAAAAATTGGAATAAAACATTTAGTTTCAAGAAATATACCCTTGAGGGTAACCCCCCCCCCCCTACAGACTGATGATTGGAAGGCAGACAATGCTGTTTAAAACAGCAGGGATTGAGGTTGAGGACAGCCTCATTCAAAGTGGGCGGCTGCTCCTCAACCCTCCCTCAAAGATGGCTTCTGTTTCTGTTATATTCACATGTTAACTTACTATATGCCTTGTTTCTTTGTAGTTTGAACATAAATTGATGAGATCACCTGGTAAATGACTGACCATCATAATCTACTATTTACACCAACTCTTCTTTAATCCAGCTTTCAAATGCCAGAATGGTGTGTGTGAAGGGGAAAGACGTTACCATGACAACGGTTACTATGCTAGAGGTAAGTTTCCCTTTGTAATGCAGCTCATCATTTATTGATAGAAAAAACAAACTTTAGATGATACATGCAGTCATTCTATCAGCACACAGTACATTATTCACTCATTTCTACATAGAATGTATGTTCCACATGCAGCGTGTTCTACACACACTTTACTGTGTGTTCTCTATTCATTAAACACAGTGTGTATGTATACATGTTCCACATGAGGTGTCCTATAGGGAACATACAGTAGTCATAGTTACACCTGTGAAGTCCCAGCAGTGTCAAAATACAACTAGACACATTTATTTATGAAAACCTCACCAAAAGGCTTCTGAGACCATCCAGTCAGACTGATGACTATGGGGAGAGATTTGTCTCAAAAACATTCACAAATAGATTCACAATTTTTACATGTGTTTTTCAAATCCACAAATATATTTACAATTTACACACGTGTTTTCTCATTTATGTGTGTATTTATCATGAATTATCATGTGTAAATCCTCAACTGTGATTGTGGATTGAGCAAAGTGCGTTTGTGGATCGGCCCGGAAATATAAAGAGAACCAATATTACAAATTTGGAAATATAAAAACAATCAATAATAAAAATGTGGAAATATAATGAGAATCAAAAATGAAAAAAATATACAAAAGCAGTATATTTGTTTTCCATTTTGTGCTTTTTCTGTTTTGTCTTTGTCTTTTCCGTTTGTGTTTTGACATTGCTTTTACTTCATGACTCAAGCTGTCGGTAAAAGCAAAGGTCAATTCAATGGTCATTCTGCCCAGGCTGACTAGTCGATACCTGATCACATGATTCCTCTTCTCTTGGAGGGAAAGTTAAAAATGGGAGACGTGGATGAATTGAGAAGAGGCGTTCAACGACAGTTATTTGCAATATCTCGGTATGTGGAGGAAAATTCTCCAACGGACTATATTTTAAGGTTGGTGGAAGATGTCATGGAAAGTCTTGGAGAAATATCTGCGCTGACAAATGCAGACATGGACGAAGCTGTGTGGTGCAATCTTGAGGAGGTAAGTGTAAAATACGATGCCGTCATGTTGTCGGTCAGCTTTGTACACAAGTTTTAAGAGGGACAAAAGCTACATCATGACTCTGATTCACATATTAGGCATTCAGCCCTAATTAGCAGCCACAGCCAAAGTTAGCCCCTGCTATGGGCAGACCTGTGTTCAGCTCACACAAACGGACAGATTAGAGCTCAGACACACAGTGTGTCCCAGAGCAGGGATTAGGATGATCCATGGTCTTCTTAAATCACAGGGTGTACAATTGCAAAGTGAGTATTGATGCTGGATTTTTCCAGATCAAAGATGAAAATTTAAAATGTACCAAGTATATAATTGACCCAATGGAAATAAATGTAGAAGTGATACATCAATGAAATATTTCAATATTTTCTTTGAAATACTGTTAATAAAGATTTCCTTTGCAGACAGGTTCCTGGGCCCTGGTAGTCCTCAGTGTTTAGAGCTATAAGGACAACTTCAGGGCCTGAAGACCTGTCAATGAAATAAAAACATTTATATCATTGTAATAACAAACCATGCATTGCTGTCTTAAAAAGATTGTACTTCTTGTAGTGTTGACTTTTGACAACATGTGCAGACAAGGTAAAATAAATAAATAAATAAATGAAGACCTGTCAGAGACAGTTTAAATGGTAGCATGGTAATACAGTAATAGATCCTTTTATAAATGCTCCTTGCATTGTGTGTTTCTGGATATACAGGAATGAAAAACTTGAAATAAGAAGCAACAATTATGGTTATGTCATTGGCAGTGATAGAACTTATAACAATAATAAATTCAAATGTGCTATTGTGAGCAGCTAGACAGATAGAAGTACTACTTTTAAAAACATTAGGACTGTAGGTTGAATATTTTACAAGTTATGACAATGTGTTGACAAAGAGTTGAAGGTAAAGCTGTCCCTCTACTCTAGAAGTTGGTCAAAGCTAAACATGGAACTCATTGAAGGGCTGTGAGTCAAAAACGGTTAAAGATACAAAAAAGTTGAAGGTTTTCACTAAAAATGAACAAAAAAGCTGAACATTTTAAAAGTTGAAATGGGTTTAAGAACTGCTGACCAGTGGAACGTTACATTTTCATTAACATTAATTAAAAAGTTGATTAGTTTAAAAAGTTGAAAAGTTATTAAAAAACTCAAATTGAAAATGACAAAATGCAGATACACACACACACACAAACCAACCCAGCGCTGTTTCTTTAATCCCAAAAACACTTTCCAGTCTCTGCAGCAGTAGATGATGATCCACTGTATCGAAGGCTGCACTGAGATCTAAGACATACCTGTCAAGTATCCCGTTTTGGCCTGGAAACTCTCGTATTTTACCCCTCTTTCCAGCCATCTTCACGTATTATTTTTTTTCCGTAAATATCCCGTATTTTAATGTAATAAAAATTAAAAGATGCCACAAGAACTACCACCTGAATTAGCCTGGGCGGCAGCTCTCATGAGATTAGTGCCGACAGCAGCAACAAACCCAGAAACAACTCAGAAAAGAGATGATGAATGAAGACGTTCCAGCTAAAAAAAAACTAAGAACTGGTGTAAATACGTTGTAAAATGTGACAGAGTTTAACTTCCTAAAGAACAGCAGGATGGGACACAGTTACACGTTCTGTTAGACTAGTAACTTTTAGCATCTCCCACAGCGGAAGGAACCACGTAAGTCACCATGAAAAATCAGCCAATCACAAGCTCCACAAATATACACTGCTTTAAAAAAGTGTTAAAGAATGTAAAGTCTGTAATAAATGTCTATAATAAGTCATTAGTGAATACCAGAGAACCACATGAGTGAGTATGAGAAATTATAATAAAATATCTAATGAAAATAAAATGTTAATGTCTGACTTAAAGACAAGCAACGTGAAATTAATAATAAATATGCAATGTGTTGACTTGTATATAAACTGTAAGTATATTAAATAAACACATGTGCTTCATATACACATTTATGTTTTTATTTTGGCTGTTTTATAATTTAGGAATTAGGGCTGGGCGATATATCGAGATTCAAGATGTATCAAGTTTTCTATTTTGGTGACATAGAAAACTATCATATTTCATATATATATATATATATATATATATATATATATATATATATATATATATCCCTTATTTTTAATATATATATATGTGTATATATATATTACAGCTTATTATGTATCAAATTACTAGTTTTAAGAGTCGCTGCTTTTACTTCTCAGAACAACATGTAAAGCTCAGTTAGATGATTAATAAGTGTCACATATTGATCAGGTGTTTGTTAATAAATGAGCCTGTGTAACATTTTGCATCAGCAAATTTAACCCAGAATTGTCTTTCTGATCAGACTTTATTTGATAAAATTAACTAGATTTCTATCATATATCATTTAGATAAAATATATTGAGATATGAGTGTTGGTCCATATCACCAGCCCTACACTGTTAAAAATAAAGTGTCAAAACTGTACCTTTAAGGGTCCAACGGCTCGTCACTGGGGTGGTACCCTCAAGGGTACACCCATTGTACCCTTTGAAGTGGGTACAATTTAGTACCCATATAGTTTGTACCCTATGAGAACAGATTTGTACCCTTTGGGACAATAATGGACCTTAATATACGGGACAAAAACGTACCTTGAGAAGAGGGTACAAATTTGTCCTTTTTAGGGTACCACCCCAGTGACAAACACATTGTACCTTTATGGGGACATATTTGTACATTGTCCATTACGTGTCCTGGCTGTATTACAGTCCAATCTGAGTCCTGTTGAAGTGCATACGCATGTAAATGTACATTATAAGCCTTTGGAACGAGCAGTTTGCCACACAATAGCCATTGCGTATCAATATTGAAAATAAATTTGATCAAGAAAAACAGAGGAATCATTTCAGCATGCAAATAGTCAACTATAAATACATCTTTGCAGGCATATTTGACACAGTCAATGACTACTCCTGACACTCGCTGCATATTTGTGTGTGGTGAGATGGTGTAGTCAATTCCACATACAGATGCAATGCATCTTTGCAGGTCAGATGGGAGTGACGAAAATAAAGTGTCAGCACTTGTCCCTGTCACTTCCTCAAATTCATTCAGAATATTTTCCGGAGAAAATTCCCAGCACTTGTACATCTGATGCCTATCACTTAAAGTTTTTGCTATATTTATAAAGTTTCTTGAAGAACTTGCAACAAGTTTGAAGTACTGGTGCTTCGACTCAAAGCGCATGCACCACAATGCACGTAAAGGTCCATGCATGTCAATCAGCCTTGAATAATGTATCAAGTAATGAAACTTTGGAGTCACAATATCAAATTCTTTCAGTTTTTCTAGAAACTCAACAACAAGCAAGTTCAAACAAGACAAATGTTCACGGTTTACTTTTGATGCAAATATAATGTCAACAATTTCACGACAAATCAAATACACATTCCAGTAGCTGCAGTTTGGGGGTCCATGAGGTGCCATTATAAATGGTAAAAGTCTAAAAAGGCACCACTTTTGAGCTGCTGACCCAGATACTTGCTCTTTTTGCAACAATCGCTCTGATAGTTGAACTGGTTTATTTTTCACATTGTTTTGGCCAATTGCCAACTGCTGAAGCTCGTTGTTAATTTCTGTTATGGTAATGTGCTTTTCTTTGTGTGCTTGACAAACAACTAACTTCAGTATGGCAGGAACAACCCCTTCTAATATGTCATGCATTATGTCCGGAGGAAAAGCAGTAGTGGCGTCAAAGTACTTAAGTTCAGCAAATGGACACGGTCCCGTTACTCCATAAGTGGTTTTAAGATCTGGGTTTTCGGTACATGCCATAAGGTGATAGTGGTGTGTTTCTGAAGTTCTAAGGACAAAATCTTCTTCATTAAAGTTTTTCTTCATGTCTGTATAGGAAGCCATGCAAAAGCGGCAAATTCTGTGACTGCTGAACGACATTGTAAAACCCCCCAACATGTGCGCTGATAGATTATCAGCTGAAATTGTTGCAAGTCCAGCATATACAGTCTTTTCAATGCCACTCACTTTGACATTGATACCTTCTGTTTCAAGTCTTTTAAGATCATTTATCATGGGTTTAAGGATGTTTTTTAAACCACACTGTTTGACATAACTGTAACGGACTAAAAGAGCAAGATGGATATGCTTCAGTTTAGATCGATGTCTACCATTTATGTTGCCTACAGTATAATAGAAAGCGCACAGCTTGTGCTTGGTTCGTTTTGATCCCAAGGGATTGACTACTTCGAATTCATCTTCGTAGAAATGAAGACGCAGGGCATCTGGATTATCTCTGAAAAAAGGATGGTTTTTGAAGTGAGTTCCATCTGTATAGTCACTTAAACAATCAGGATTGCTGTTCGAATGTTCTGTGACCTCAATGTCCTCGTCAATGTCCTCATGTGAACAATAATTGCTTAAAACATCTCTGATAGGGACATATGAATAAGTCCCTATTTTCTGACCCGTTTCAGACCTTAAGTTTTGATGAACTGGCTCAACCAAATGCATTTTTGACTTGCAATGTTCTTTCAGCATGTATGGTGAACGAATAGCTACTGTTGCTTTTTCAAAAAAGTCAATAGATTGTAAAATCTCTTGTAACTTAGGACACTCCAAAACATTGAATCCACTTTGTTGAAGATGGTAACTGATAAAAGAGTCATTGTTTTATAATTTCTTGTTGGACTGAAATTGGAATGTGGTTCTTTTCTCTACACTTGAGGACAAAGCTACAAAGGTTTTCCTTAAAATGTTTTAGTATTGCATTCATACAAGGAGGCTCCTCATCTCCAGGAGGTTCATCGTTGCCCACAGTGTCCAGGGATTCAGTCTCATTGTTGCCCATAGTGTCCAGGGTTTTAGTGTCACATCGAATATGTTCAGAATGCTTCCGATACACATGGCGCCTAAACGACTCGTATACTTTAAAAGTTGACTTACAATTATTTATTCCACAAGTTACACTAAAGTTGGATTCATGAGCATGAAATAGACCAACATGCTGAATCAGTTTCTTTAAGGTGAATGTAGCTCTGCTACACTTTGCGCATTTATATGGCCGTGGCATTTTAGGCGTTTAGTATAGCAGGTTCATCATCTGAGTCACAGTGATGGGAAGGGCCTTCTCACCCACCTCAGAAATGTTCAGTACCACGTGCTGAAGAAACATCAGTGTGTTCTTCAGGTAAGGAGGTTATTCCAAATTAAAAACATAGTACGCACAAAAGACTGCAATCATTCCTTCTTCAACTCCTGATCCCTGGCACAGATCTGTTCCATCCACCATGACTGACACGGGGATTCTCCTTGTGAAGACCGTCTTCCAGTCCATGTTAGTCAGCTGTACAGTTGGGTAGGGGGTTGAACTGAAGGCCCCAGACTGTAAAAGAAAAATAACTTAACACAGCAATCATGACAACAAAAAGGTTGTAGTGCTAGGGCACACTCATATTGAAGAAAGCAAATGTTGAACTTTAAAAATAATGAGTTTTCTACCATTTTACTATGTTGCCCCATTATCATAAACCTTTTTGTTGCTCCCCTCTATATTGAAAAAAACGTATGCGATATGCGATACGGACATGCAATGTCGCAATATTATTACTTGGATAAACCGTTCCATTCAA
Organism: Gouania willdenowi; assembly: GCF_900634775.1. NCBI lineage: Eukaryota > Metazoa > Chordata > Actinopteri > Blenniiformes > Gobiesocidae > Gouania > Gouania willdenowi. The sequence goes on along the minus strand of NW_021145064.1, from coordinate 340,468 downwards.
TTCTGACTTGTAATATCTTATTTTGTTTTTTCTGGGGTTGTTTTGATGTGATATAAAAATTGGCTTGATGAAAACAAACACTTAAGTGTAGTAAACACAGATATATACCAATTCAGGAAGGGGGCTAATACATTTTCACGGCACTGTACATTAGTAAAAAAGACAAACTTTAAATAGCATTTCTCATGGTGAAATATTAGTTTGTCAAAGTTAAATAATTGCTCTGTAATGTCATCACTAGAGCCTGTAAAGCAAAAGTTTTAACACATTCCTGAAAAAATAAATAAAAAATAGGCAAAAACATTAAATGAACAAACAGGCAAAAGGATTACCTGGCATAGTATAATGACTCGTTCAATTTTGTCTTTGAAGAGATAGGGTAGCAAAATGAGTGCTGCTCTGAAGTCAACATCTGTGAGAAAAATAATTCGATTTTAGTTCATAGTATTTTGATAAATGCTGTTCGCTGGTGTTTCTTTAAAATCATGTTCATAGGCGTGTGCAGACCCTTCACACAGGTGAACTAATGGTGAGATGAGCCCAAATCCTTTTGGCAATATCACACATTTCAACTTGCAAAATTGTGGAGTGACAGCATTATGTATGAAACCTGCCAACAGTAGTTTAAATATTTAAAATTCTATTCGTTATTTCATAATTATCTTATGATGTATGAAATACATCATTCTTTAATTAGTTTAGCGGTTTATGCTGTATTTCATTCAAAAAGTGATATGAGAGAAACATTCTGAAAGTAAAACTCCCTCCGCCTGCTCTCCTGATTGATCCACAACATCTCTCCTCTGTTCCAGTAACAGGAAAGCTTGTCTCAAAATTGAGGCACAGATGGTCAATCATACACATTACGTACTATTAAATTTGTAATCAATTTAGAATTACAGACTATCACTTTAATGCTCCTTTACTTGTTTAAAAAAAATGCAGTGGATTGAATATTGCTTAGACAAAAAGAAATGTCCAAGCCAATTAACAATACTAGTCAGAAATATTGCAATTAGAATCCAACACTCCACACATAACATCACTGCTTCATACATCACTGAAATACCTTGTATGTCCTCCGCGAGAATTTCCTCCCTGGCAGCAGAATGCACTTTGGCCAGTGGAGTTTTTCCTTGGGCCAACTGTATCACTTTTGGAACAATTTTGGTGAAATTCTGTCGCCAACGTTGACACAAATTGACATCTGTTGGACGCATCCTGTCTACTTCAATGCATAGCTGAAAAGGCAGAGGGGAATATTTATCAGTAAGCCATTTATCTATGCAGAAAGAGTAAAAACACAAAAAACAAAAAAATATTTTAGTGTGGCCAATATAGCGTAACAGTACTGTGTAATGTGTGGGGCAAAAGCGGTGCAAATGGAAGAGTAGGTTAAACAGAAAGGTTGGTAGCTTAAAATCCCAGCGCTTTATGTTCAGTAAGTGATTTGTGGTGGGAGGGGTCAACAATACTAAGGCTAAAATAGTACCGTGACTTCCCAAACGCCGTCTTTTTGACTGTTATCTGTTGCAAATCAAAATATATTTGATTATATTTGGTATTTTTGCATTATGTCAATTGATGATTGTGCAATTAAAATTAGTGAGAAACTGATGATATTTTTTACTTTTAGCTTTATCACTTATCAGCCCTGAATGATGCGGAGGTCACAGGTGTTCCTGTTGTCCTGTTGATTAACTAGTAAAACAAGGGCCTAAAAAACTCATTTGAAATAGTAATACATTTCTTTATATTTAAATATAATAGCTTTTGCACTTTTTTTTTTTTTTAACTATTTCAGTTTGTGTAGGACTACCAAGGCTTTCTGAACATATTCAACACACACAATTACCGCAATAATACTAAAAACCGTTAGCCTGGGAATACCCATGCTGCTGTGTGTGCTTGAATCATTTCAAACAGCACTGCGGCATGGATACCCTGGCTGAAATTTTCGCACAGATTTGGGGACCAATCACAGAATGAGGAGGGACGGCAAGATGATGACGCGCTATTCGACATACGGAAGCTTGCAGTTTGTTTACGGATCCAACATGACAGCAGCCGACGCAACGCCATCTTTTGATCAGCTTTAGACCGTGTTTTAAATAGTTTAGCTCGGGTACATCATATGTCATCAGGTACAATTGATACAATTGGCTATGGCTACGTGCAGACGCATATAGACATCGTAGCGCCCAATGAACAGCTATGGACAATCGTAAACCACACCTCTCCTACGAGAAAATGAATTGGTGGTTCCCAAACTAAATATAACTTGGAATATTTAGTCTGGCGATAGCCACGCTAGAAAACCGTGATAATTTTGGTCAAAATAATCGTGAGGTTAAATTTTCACACCGTGACACCCCTTGAGCAAAATAGCTAAAATATTGAATATATAATACAGAGTTAGAGCTTACCTCTCTGGGAGATCTCAAGAAGGGATACTTTTTGAGGACATCCCCCACTGTCATCCCATCCACAATCTCCTTCCTCCGCCAAGCAAATGTACGCCGCATGCGATCTTCAACTACGGAAACATCTGGATTCACCCTCTCATATTGCACATGCAGGACTCGGACATGTTGCTCTATGGATGAAGCATCTTCCCCGCTTACACATGGAATTTGAAAAAAGACAGAAAAACAAAACAAAAACACATTTCATTTCCCTGCCTCTTTACATTGTACAACAACTGCAATATCATTGAATAATGGTTATAGTTTTGACTCAAAAATATACAATTAAGCACCTCAGATGGAGCTCGCCTGCAGACTCTGTCACATTCACCCAACTGTTTTGTTCGTTTTTGTCCAAATTTCTCCTTACACTTTTTCACTTCATCTTCATGAATAAGAGGTGCACGCTCCAATTTAAATTTGCGTTTAAGTGATTGATGCCAGGTACTCTAAAAGGCAAAGATTAAAATGAGCTGATTAGGAATTACAATTCAAACTGAAATACAAATCAGAAATCGCAATCAAACACTATTTTACATACAATACCATTTACAAGTCCCTTTAATTGAGCATCATGAAAATTTTGTTCACAATAGTCTATTGGATCTACTTACATAACCATTTCCCCCAATGTCTGCTACAATTAGTGCTTTCACTACTTGGATGTATTCCCCATTGGTAGGATACCTGTAAAATATGACAATATTTTACTGATGAACTATCAATAGTAAAAAGACCTAAAGAAAAAAGTTGTCTTAAACAGAAAATAAAAATAAAAAATAGACCACTCTGCAGTGCTTCTCACTTTTCACAAGAATCATCTCATAACAAGTTTTTTGTGAGATTGGAATGGGCCAGATCAAGCTAGATCTTAAGAGCAGATCTTAACCAAAAACTACAAAACTTTATGCAATAATTATACATTGCAGTTTATTTCATAATTTAAAAAACAAACTCAGAAAAACACCATTTGAGAAACACTGCCATGCGTTTAAAAGAAATTTACCAAGTAACAGTTATGGCTTACATTGTATACTCTAGGAGGGCTTCATGGAGCACACACACAATCCTATGTCTATATTTAGATATCTTATGGCATGGCTCCTTTTTGTCCAGCAGGGCCTGTAGGTCTTTGGGGAATTGAGGACATGTGAAATGTAACGGTAGCCTCATTTCTTTATTGTGGACACCAGGTAAGGAAGGGAGGGTACTGGTGGCACCTCTGGAAAATAAATGATTTAAATTTTAACAAATTGTAAAATTTGTACAATTATACACACCACAATAAAATATATTTCATTATTGTATTGCACTTGACAAGATTCTCAGAACAGTACAGACAATAGGTAGTGTTCACGTTCATTGAGGTGGAGGGCAACTGAACATTTCATGGCCGTAACCCTAGTAACGCTCAAAATGCAGATTTATAGTCGTAAATCATTGCTAATATCTCTGTAATTACTGGACCAATTCACATGAAACAAAAACTGTCACAAAGTTCAAAGTCATATCTTTAAGTAAATGTGAACATATGTCTAATTATTTCCTCACAAAGGCGTCCAAAAGTGGAGACAATATTCAAAAACATGTGCTTGATGTTGGCCAGTAGAAAGGACTTTCAGCCATAAAATTCACATGTCAGGTTTGTGAATCTGATCACTATCACATGATGATCAGAGAAAACATTTGGACATTTTCTTTTTGGAAATTTCTGTCAAAAACTGTTTCTCTCCCATAGAGTTGTATTGGCACCTGCCCTCCAACTGAAATAGAATTCTATAACGTGAACGCAACCTATTCATTCACTCACCACTCTTACTGAATTTAAACGTGTAAGCTTGAGCAGCCATCTGTCCTCAATACAGAATACAGATGACTCCTCAAGTACCTTTGCTTACTAGAGACACAGAAGATTTGTTTATGCATCTTTATAAAAAAAATAAATAAAAAAACAGTAAAAAATATATCTAAACAGTGTGTTAAAAAATCCAACTAACCTGGCTCAGACACCAGTACAAGTATCTCAGATCAAAACTACACATGTTATTTGACATACCTTTCTGCAGGACAAGTGGGTGGGTCGCACTCTGGCACAAGAGTTAGGGTGATCATTTTGTGTTCTCGAATAAACTTCAGAAATTTAGCTTGTTTTTTAAACGAGCCAAAGAGGGAAGACAACATTGTGTCTTTCAGGCCACACTCCAAAGTTTCACCGTCAACTTCATGGTCTATAAAGAAAAAGTCTCTCTCGCGCACACAAAGAGCGTGAGAGAGAAAGATAATGTAGATACAGTTTGAACATAAAAAGGCAACACATTATATAACATTGATCTATTCATAAAAGCACTGCAAAGCAGGCCGTGACACAGACGAGAGGAATTTAACACATTTTCATTGCTAAAACAGTTAGCTAACTAGTAGGCACCACGTCTGGGAGACAGCCGTTGTTAGCCTGGCAATCGGGGTGCCTTCCCGGGTACACCGCGGTACCGATGTAAGAACGGGGAACAGCGGGGCTTGCCTCCCTCCGAGGTTTAGAAACAGCGGCAGCCTTCGAGACTCGGAAAACGGCCGCTGTGTCCCGTGTACCCACCCATGACTTAATACAGGAACGTTGATAAAAAAAAGCACTTTCTCTACGAATTTCAGTTGTTTAACGCTAGTAGCAGTCCCAAGCAGGCTATGGCATAAGCTAGGTAGCATTAGCAAACCAGTTGACGCTGACAAGCAACCTTCATGGTCACATCGTCAATATTGGATTAAAAAAAATACTTCATCTACTGGTAAAATAAATTGTTACCTCTGAATTTTTGTGCCTCTTCCTCCGTAATATTAATACCCGACTCCTTTAGCTTCAGAAGAAGTTCCTCCTTGGTAAAGTCCATCTTAAAAGTTTGAGAGTGGAATGCGCGCGTATCCGCTGTGGCGCGAGGAAGAAAGGAAATTTAGGCGGTGAAATTCAAATCTTTGTCGGGGCTGCGCGCGCACACCGCACGGCTGCACCTGTGTGTTTGCATTATTGGGTGTTGTGGGGCGTGCAGGACACATTTGAGAGTCAGACCAGATCAGCACTGAAGTATTTATATTGTTATTTTAGCCCAAAAGCACACAATTGAATGGGTCATAAAATATTCCAACTCAGAATGTTTGGACATCCAATATTACATTTTATGTAGCACAGATGGGTGCAGAAAGTAATTATAAATTGAGCTGTATACTGTATACAGTACAGTAAAAAGTCAACCTTGTCAGATAAATAGGCCCACTAACATTTAACAGCTTCAGTATATCCAATGGTAAAATAATATGCATTGTACCCCTATGTCAAAGAATAAAGGTACAAATTAAAGCCCTTTCATCAGTGGGGACATATTAGCACCATTTAAGCCTAAAAAGGGTACATATCAGTATCTTGACCCATCGAGGGTACATGACTAGAAATTGTATCTTGAAGAACATAAATGTACCCTTAGCGTACCCCTGTTTCTAACAGTGTAGCTGCACAAAGGCAGGGGGACAATTTTTACACTCCCTCACACAAAGGAAAAGATGCAAAAAGCAATAGTGAAATATCATAGACAGTGTCACCTGTACCTCTATATACATATTTATGGTGTATTTTAACAGAGTCACCAGACGTGCTCCTTGCTGTGAGCTGGACTCAAACCCACAACCTGCCGGCCAACACAAAGCCTGGGTCACACACACTCACACCGCAGGATAATAATAAGATTATTATACCTGTGTAAGTGAGAGGTTCCCACATCCTCCAACTGTGTTTTTCTCACTGTAACATATCAGGAAAATATGTTTTTATTTTACATTATCAACTACATTATAATTGTTATGTATTTGTTTGAGATGTGCTCTTGTATTAATATGTACTTTAAGATTAAAAGTGACAGTTAATGTAGTCTATCATCAAGTATCTTTATTTGTTCTGGTTTGCAAACTGGACATTTCAAAAGGGTAAAAAAAAAATACAAATAAAAATAATAACAGAAGATGCTTATGTAAGCACTTTTTGGAAAATAAAAAACAGTAATATTTATTGAATTATGTTGATCAAAGTGTAATAAATGCAGTTTTTTAAAAAGGAAAATAATTTACTATAATGTACATTATACTGTTGTCATGTTTGTGCTCATCTTCAAAAATTAGAAATAAAAAACTAAACTTAGACTTTAGATAAACATATTAGAAAACGACAATTTAAGAATTACATTTTTTATTGTGTAATGTTCCTTCATGCACCATTATCTTCTCTCTTTCTCACTGTACTGTGTACAGGACCATGTGTGTGTAAATATCTCCTATTGTTTATTACCCTGTTTATTTATCTACTGCTGCTGAAACACTGTAAATTTCCTCTTTGTGGGACAAATAAAGGTTATATTGTTTTATCTTAAATGTAACGCTTAATGAAAAATCAAAAATATACAGGTATAGAAATATAATTTACTTGTGCAAACAATGCAAAAAAATAATGAAAAAAAAATCCCTGAATCTATTTCCACATCTTAACTACAACTGTTAAATAGTTGTACAACTTCCAACTAAAGTTATATCTCTAAATCTCACCAGTAGATGTCCCCAGTGAGCTTGTGTTTATGTCTTGTTTTGTGCAGTAGTTGATGTTAGTTTGTCTTAAAACACTTAAAATCTATTGTTCTTATCTTTAATGAACTGAAAGCAGTGTTTACCATGTAAATCATCTTTTTCTGTATTCAGTAGACATTATAAATGTATCAAACACTAATGTACGCCTTAAGAATATTGTTGTCTTTATTATAAATAATTAGTTATTTTTACATAAACACCACTGTTTGGCTCAGTGTAACACCCAATGTAATTTAGTTTTGCCTTAATTTATTCATCTTTAGCAACTGCATTCCATATATATCTGACATATTAAATATTACAAATAAAAAGGATAAATGTTGAACAAGAAGAAAGAAAGAATAAATGTTTTAAAAGTACATAATGAAGTAAAAGGCTGTTAAAAATAAGGATTAGATACAGACACATTACAGTAGTAAAAATAAAATAAGATAAATAATGTGACAGTGAGGTATCAGCTACCCTGATAGCAGTGTGTAATCCCCACTAGTTCTATTTACTGTAATATTACCAGTGAAAACACCACCCAATAGTGGAGAATAGGGACTTAAGGACACAACAACTCTGTGTTCCACAAAGAGGAAGACACTGTTCTACATTTACACATTTATTAGAGGAGTAATTACTAATGGTACAACTTCTGTTTTATTGATGGACAATGATATAATATGATGGAGAATTGTAGTCAGTAAAAAATAAATAAATATGTTTTCCTTAATTTGTTCACTAAATTCCTGTAAACTATTGTTCTAATGCAGTGGTTCCTAAACTTTTCACAGTCCGTACCCCTTCAAACATTTAACCTGAGGCCATGTACCCCCTACTCCTGTACACTATAATGTAATGCAGTGTTTTTTAACCTTGGGGTCGTGACCCCATGTGGGGTCACATGGAATTAAAATGGAGTCCTCTGAAATGTCTAATAATTTATGATTTTTTTTTAAAAAAAACTGATTAAAATGTATTTTAAAAATGATTTAATTATTATTTTCAAATCATAACACCACACACAAAATAAACTTAAATAACTGTATTTTATGCTTTCACTTTCACAAATTTAATCTACATAAAATAAAACACATTATAAAAATATCTGAGCTGGTACATATTGTCACATTGTGTCCTAATCCTCACAACAACAAACATTATCAAAAGATAATTCTAGAAATAAAATAAAATGAAATGTGTGTCTTTGTAGTTTTTTCATTTCAGATGTGATTGATCCACTGAAGCAGAGGATGAATGCTGTAACCATCACTGCTGTGTTACACATGGACCAAAGTTTCCTCTCAGCCTGTTGTTAATAGAAATGAAACACTTTCTCATCTGCTTTGCTTCACTTCATTTGGGGCCAACATTTTTGAATTGATTGATCACCACATTTGACTCTACACAGATATACAGTATGTATGAATAACGTGCTTCATTAGAGAAAATAACACACAGAGTATTAAGGAAATGAGTGTTTTTCTTCTTTTTTAATGTAATATCTTTATGTAGGTCAGACAGTCAAACATTGTTTTGGGTAGTACAAGTGAGTGACATATATAACATTCTGTCAACTGGACCTTCCATGCTGTGGTTGGTGGGTGGGTGGGATCAATGTGTGACAGAGGGACATGATCACATTCACTATTCACTGTACAGTCTTATCTTAGTGCTGTATGTAACATTACTGGTGGTGTTACTTTGAGGGTCAGTAACTATCAAGGCTATTGTCTGCATCTGTAGGGACGAGGAAACGCTGAAAAACTCTAATACAACCATTTTCAAGTCCATGTACATCCATCGTATGAATGAAGTGTGTGAGTGAGTGTTGGTGGTGGTCAGAGGGACCGATGGTTCACTATGGTAGCCTCACTTCTGTCAGTCTGCCCCAGGGCAGCTGTGGCTACAATAGTAGCTTACCACCACTGTGTGTGGAGTGAAAGAATGATGCACATCAATGTAAAGAGCTTTGAGTGTCTATGAAAAGCACTAAATAAAATCTAATGCATTAATATTATTATTATCCACAGGTATCCATGAAGTTACCGTAGTATTGTAGTTGTTGTTAATGAATTCAACCAGGACTCTAAGCTATGCTTTATGACGACTGTGTCCTCTAGAACTAAAGTATCATCTTTATCTGTCCGTCACTCATGTTAAAGTTGTGCCAACTAGCAAACAAATCATTAATATATTTATATTTTGACTCACTTTCAAAGTAAAAATCAAAAAACACATGAATATCCAGCATTGTGGATGATGTCATTGTGATAAACTCTGACCTATAACCAGTCTCTGTAACTCACAGTGTGAGATAATTTTTTTTTTTATCCATGTCACCTCCAGGGCTCCGTATGTATTTATGAATGTTTTTGAGACAAATCTCTCCTCATATAATGAATGGGTTTTTTTTAGCTTATGTTGGTTAAAGCTGTTTATGAATCACCACTAGAAAATGACACTATTTTTACTAAATAGTTTCTTTGTGCAATACCTCTGTGAACTGTAATTGTTTAAATTAATGTGTGTTCGTTACTGCAATTTTAGTAATTTTATGTTAAATCTGGAAGTTTTGCATCTTTTCACAAAATAAGAATATTAAAAACATTTTAGTCATAAGTATTTAAATTAAAAATAATCTTTGATGAGCCAACCCACCACTATCTATCTTTAATCTGTATCTTGCTTTTGTGCAATGCTTTACTATAATAATATTAATCATTTGTATTTTGAACCTGTTACTAAGATATTTAAATTGGCTTTTATTTACTTGTTTGTGTTCTTTTATATGTGTATGTGAAACATTTTCATCAAAATTTAATAAAATGTCAAAAAAGTAATTTTGCTCATGTTTTCTCCTCATGTAAAGCATCTTTGTGGATATGGTGAAGACCACTATGTAAGTGTTAGAAATGATTCTGATAATAATAATATAACAATAATGCAAATGTCAATTACGTGGTAATAAAAATATGAGGGGGGGGCAAAAAAAAATCTGGCCTAGTGCACCAGAGAGGCTAGGGTCGGCACTGCCCGTCATTCTTTGGTTATTTTGTTTAAAAACCAAATTAAAAAATAGAAAAAACAGATTTTTTTTTTGTTTAGTTTAAAACCAGACTCAGGAAAACAGAAAAACCAAATACAAAAAAATGGTGTATTTCTGGTTGGTTTTAAAATCAAAATAACAATGGCAACATATTTTTTTCATTTTGTTTGTTTGTCTTTTTTATTATTATGAATATTTGGAATTTTGGTGTTGTTTACCATAACTGCATTGAAAAAGGAACCTTGGGATAAAATATTAATCGGAAAATATTTTCAAAAAAAATATCAAAATTATATTAATTCACTGGAACACATCTGTAACCTTTGCACACCCAGAAACACAATATATTATTACTGTAAACATCATGTCTGCTATTAAAAACTGTATATTACAATAATTAGCATATTAGCACACACTTAGCTATAATAGAGCTTTTCATCTGTAAACCCTTCTTAGAAACCAATGATCACACAATGTGTTGCCTGTTATCTCACACTACGAGGTGACTATTGTTGGAATTGTCCCTGTATAAATAAAGTTTCATTGAATTAATATGTGACCTTTGACAAATAAACAGTGGTTGCAAATATCAAACTACTTATGTGTAACTCTATTGTAGTCCAGTCATCACATTTATAAACTATCTTAGTCATCTAGGATCTGTGCACCCTCAGAAAATCAGCTGCTCACATTATTTTGACCTGAAATGATCTGATTTTCCACCGTTTGTAATTCTTCTCCAGTCTGCATTGACTCCTCCCACCAGAGCATCATGTTTAAGGGAAGAAGAAAATGAAAATGAATGATTTATTATTCATTTTATTTATGAGTTAAAAAATGCAGTTATCTTCTGAAAATGAAAAAACATTTCTGTTAATGGATTTTAAATTGAATTATGGTACAGATATACTTCCATAGTTTATACAGTTGATGTAGCGTTCTTATTCTCTATTACAAGTTCACAGAGAAGCTGCAGTGTTTGCAACTGTCGTCACCTAAAAAAGACAAACAAACAAAACAATAAAATATGTTGACATTGTTATTTGGAATATTTTAAAACCAATCAGAAATACAACGTTTTTATCTGTATTTGGTTTTTCCGTTTTCCTGTTTCTGGTTTTAAATTAATTTTTAAAAATTCAGTTTTAATTTGGTTTTCAAACGAAATAACCAAAGAATGAAGGGTACATGGATTCAAACATGATCTAAATCATATTATTTCTGAGTGTTGTTATCTGTTGATAACGCTCTTGGTTCAGTTCATTAGTTCTAACCTGATAAGTTAATAATAAATGAGTGTTCAATGAACACGCCCTCTGAAGCTGTTTTGATGCACGGCACTGCTTCTCTTTAAACTCTTCACCACATTGTCCTTTTTGCTTTATTCCAGCCAGGAGAGGACCCTGGGCTATACCTGGAGAAGCAGCCTCTCTCCTCTCCGCTGCTGGTTTTTGATGGAACATCCAGCTGTGTCGTTGTGGGAAACATGCCTGTGAGCACCTCCCCCAGGAGGAATTCTGGGAAACAATGTTGGTATTGATGTCATACTACTACACTCTGCACTTAACACACCCAAAGTGTGTTGCCACGGTCCTCTCTGTCATTCAAACCGAGGTCATTGGTGATGCCATCCATGATCAAGATGCTACTAGCACATATAGGAAAGCAATCGCTGAATGGAAATCATTGGTTGAAAAATAGGTGAATGTCAAGCAGCATTTTGTCAGGTCTGTTGTGTTGGTTTTTGTTTGCAATGCCTTTGAATTAGTTGTTTTGTGCCTGACTTGGCTAGCTACGCCACAAGTTTTCCCTCAGTGTCCTTAGGTCTCACATGTTAGATGGACCTTGAACTGAGACATGTTTGAATACTTTACATTGTAGTGTTGCACAAATGTTTGATCATTTTGTTTTTGCCTTCTTCACGTGACAAATCACAGCACTTTATACAGCAGCATATTATGTGTTTTGTTCATTGCTGTTTGTGTTGCTTTAAAAAAAAGTCTTAAATTGTCTTAAATTTGACATAAAAAGTGTGCAGCAACCCCTGTTTCTGGTGTACGGTTCATACTGTTAATAAATGTTGATGGTACTCATACTCCTGGTTGTGATTCTGATAAGATGTTTATTCTAAGAACAAAAACTGGTTTTAAGGTTTTGGTTTTAGTTTTAATATAGATTTAGGTTTATTTCAAGATGAGTCAACTTGTATCAAGAAACAGCTTAATCATTTTTCATTAATACTGAGTCATTTTTTACTTAGATTAGTTGTTTTCTTCTTGTTCTGAAGCTTTAATTTGCAAAAATTAAAAAAAAAAACTTTTTTTCTCAAGAATTATTTGCTTATAGTCAGTATATGTAACTTATTATTGTGCTGTAGGAAGTTTGATTTTAAGTAATTTAATCTAATAATCATACATTTCTGCTTATTTTAACCCTTTAGAATATGTATCAGGACCTTCTTATTTTAAGATTCAACATCTTTTTTTCAAGATTTCTTGTTTAGTAAATTTAACTTGCTGCATGGACAGATAATGTCTCTTGTTTTAAGAATTCTCCTCAAATCTAGTGTTTTTTCTTATATTTTATCTCTAATTTGCAGTAAAGGCTTTGTTTTAAGATCAAATAGAGAGCAGCAGCTTTTCTGGGACAGTCCACAACAACATTAACTATGATATTGGTCAACAGATGAACTCCTCTGTCCTGTTGGTTAGGACAACGTGTCTAACAATAAAAGCCCATCATCACAGAGCTTCATTTGGACATTTCCTGATTAGCAATCATTTATTAGCTTTAAGTTTGGACCAGACGTGGGCCACACAATACTCAATCTAGTATTGGCCACACCCCAAAGTAAACGCTCAAAATGAAGGAACAACACACAAAATAATAGCAAAACTGAACAAAAGGACAATAAAAGTACACAAATGTACTGTACAGTTTCACAAAATGACCATAAATATGCACAAAAAAAATCTAGAAAATACAACAAACAAACATGAATAACTCATTAAACACAAAAGAAGAAGAATACACAAAGACCCTGTCCTCTGAAGCTGGATTTCCTCTTCTCTCTCTCTCTCTTTAACTTCCTGCATTTAATCAGTGTGTGCTGTACTCAGACTCTGGATAACTTCTTACCAGGCTAAATCACCATGGTAACTTAGGCTGAACACCTAACCTGGTCTGTAGGTGTTATATTGTATTACAGTGCATTATTCTAAATGGTAAAATAGGTTCTATTGTTTTCAGTGGTTTGTTGTGTCGCATAATTGCATTGTTTTGTCTTGTTTTTTGAAATAAATACATGCTAACCACAATATTATTTCTAATGAAATTCAGTACATCGACACGTCTGCTATATGTTGTCACCACTAAAATGTAGTATTTTTTTTCTAGATCATCATCAACTCAGGTTGTTCCAGGCTGATTAAAACCATCCCATCTGAGCTGGGACATGAACTGATCCATTTATTCACACATTAGTTCTTCTAATGTCTTTAAACACTTTTATTGATACACACAGACCTGGTCAGAGCAGGTTACACTCCCAGTTAGGATCATGGAAAATAACATTTGCTCCATCTCAGTATCTAGTTTAGACCTTTTTTAGACCTGTGTCCTGGGTATGATGGGTTCATGAGGTGAACAGTACTCAGCCATGTTGGGAAGTCCAGAAATCACACAGCATTTCACTCAATCATTGTGGTCCATGCCAGAAAATACTACAGACCAAGTATTTGTAGTGTAGTCATAGCACTCAACAATTCTGTTTCCTGTGCTACAAGAAACAACAAAGATCTGCTTGTTCATCACTGCAATGTCAAAGAATCTGTGTGTGTGGACCATTTCAGGGACATCGTACCAGGTGTTGGTCACTGGGTCATAAGCCTCAGCAGACCTCAGATCTCTGGACCCATCGCATCCTCCAACTGCAAAAATGTGGCCCATATATGCAACGACTCCATGTCCACACCGAGGTGTTCCCATAGGAGTGATCAGTGTCCACTGGTTGGTGTCTGGGTTGTAATACTCAGCAGTATTCAGTACTCTATTACTACATCCTCCACATATGTAAATCTTGTTGTTCAGTGTGGTGCAGCTGGCGTAGATCCTCTCTTCATTCATTGATGCAATGAGTGTCCACTGGTTGATGTTGGGCTGGTAGCGTTCAGCAGTTCTTCGTGAGGTACCATCATCATCCCTGTAGCCTCCCATAGCGTAGATGTATCCCTTTAGCACAGTAACACTCACAAAGCTCTGTGACTCCTGCATTGGTGACATCTCCTGCCAAGTGTGTGTGACTAGGTTATACCTCCACACTCTGTTAGAGGGGTTGGTCCAACTTAAACCACTACCCACAATGTAGAAGCATCTACCAAGGAAGACAGTGCTGTAGAGGTCTAAGTGAGTCATGGAATCCTCCAGACTAGGATTAGTCTGAACTGTGATCCAGCTGTTAGTTCTGTAGTCAAAGGCCTCTATAGTCTTAGAAAATATTCTAACCATCATTAAGACGGCGTTTGGCAAACGACGGCAAAACAAGGTGTTGTTGATCCCAGACTCAGAGCAGAGTAACGAAGGTTGAGACATGACTTTTAGGGTATCAGAGACCAAGAGGTGGGACTCAGGGTTTGTTTTTACCACATCATTGTTAAGCACATTGTCTGTGATGTAACTTTTGTCCATCAGCCCCAGTCGTACCTTTGGTAACAGAGTAGAAATGGCTCCCTGTCGTTCCTCAGGCATGTGGTTTATCCACCTTAAAACACTTTGATAAACTGTGCTCTCCTGGGTCACAGTAAGGTCATCCTGACCCAGGATATCAGCCAGCTCCTGCTCCGCAAGCTGCAAAAACTCTTCACAGAGTGAAACCTCCTCAAAATTCTCACAGATAAAGTGAAAGGCCTCATTCTTCAGTTGAAACAAAATGGGAAAATAACAGGCATTTGCAAACTGCCACAGCCCAATGCAGTTTTCTGTACAGAGATGATCCTTAAGGACATCAAAGCATGTTTGTTCCAGACTCTTTACATTGAACTGATGCACTTCCATCATTAGATCAAAATTATTGCTGTTGTCAGAAATATAATAAGTAAAGTCACTGAGTCCAAGGAGTTTGTGAAATGTTCTGACAATGAAGGTCATGTGGGGATCCAAGCATTTTAGAACTTCAAAGATCAAAGCATTTTAGAACCTAGAAGATCAAAGCATTTTAGAACCGAAAGCTTCCATTTCTTCCAAACAGAATGTTACCATAGTTACCAGCAAAAGAGCTTTTGCTGAGTGTTGTTAAGTTGACAATTTGTTATATTCTTCAGTAATTTTGTTATATTTTAGTTTTAGTGCATGTAATATAGTTCACATACATAATATTGTTGTTTCATGTTTTCAGCATTTCTGATTGATGTTTTATAATAAAATACAAACATAGGTTTAATATTTGAGTCTCTGTTTCTCCAGTGATAGGCAGAGGTTCTGGACACTGGACTAACTAGGGCTTCTGTGCCCCAGCACGTTTGACACCTATAGTCTGGATTGTTTACCTATTCTCAGTGAAATTATGCTGTTACTGTACCTGGTTACAGAACACTTTGTTGGCATAGTACCGACCTTCCCTTCAAGACAATGATAGCAACACATAGTCTCTGATTTTCCAAGTTTGCAGAAAACGGGAAAACAAAAAAATAACTTCCTGAGAACTATTTACACAGTTTTGCCAGATTTCCCAATAGAAGTGATGTTAAATGTTAAATGTGATAAATATACTTCCTGCACTAAGTAACCTCACAAGTTCATTACTTTGCACTTGATCTGGTGACATGTTGGTAACCACGGTGATGTGGTTGAGTGAGAGCGCACAGAGCTTCTCGATCAGCTTCTGAACGTGTGCGCTGGGCCAGTGGTTTTCTTCTGTAATCAGCCGTTGAATAGAGCAAGTTTTACACAAATCACCAGTTTCAGAGCAAAAAGCTGAGAAAAACAGGCTTTTTCTAAAAAAAAATATCTCTCAGTGACTTTGAAGCAATTTCTTTTGCTTTATTGAAAACTATAACATTTGAACATTGGTATCCTTTCGCTTTTATTTATCAAAAAAACAACATTTGGCTCCAAAACTGAGCCCATTTATTGCAATTTAACCATGTAGTGTTAATAAGTGCCAGTTACGTCAACTAACTTACTACTAACATATAATATATAATTTCTGGGCTCAGCCTATTTGCTATGGTAACCTAGAAACCTGTGTGTATGTGTTTGACAAACACTGAAATTATGTTTTTAGCAGCTGAGAAAATTAATTTATATCAGGCTTAATAAAGTATTTCTATTCTATATAAAATATTGTGTTGCTGACATTATTAGAATTGTCACAGTGATGATCAGAGACCAGAGAGTGTTTAAAGTCCACAACACTTCAGAGCACAGGCACTGAGACGTACCACAATATTTAATGCTACAATTTCTCTAATTTAATCCCATTTTTCTCAAATATAAAGTTTTTAAGGCTTTAGATTTGGCTACATCACATTTAATACTTTACCTTTTTAAGGATTTAAAGACCATCTACCCTGGTTTGTGTGTACACGTGTGCAGTGCTTGATTCTGATCACACCGCTTACGTCTCCTCCTCTGGCGGAGTACGAGGCTCCACAGGCTGCTGGGTGTAGCCGCTGTAGCAATCTGAAGCTAGAGTTGCTGCATCTATCGGACTAGAACTGTTTGATTTACATAAATCTAAGATTACCTGATGGTCGTGTACTATTTTAGAGAAATTACGCTGCAGGTTCACTGATTATTAGAACAGTTATCTGCTGTTTTATATCCATGCTAATGCTAACCTCTGCAGCTGACAGACACACAGCCAAATACACATGCATATGTCAATATATCAAGGCTGGAAAACTTCCACGTTCATTTTAATTTATTGTCCGGTTAATTTATGTATTTATTGATAATCGGCCCAGGTCTAAATTAGCGCTACATTACCTTGTTTCAGTCACACTTGTATAAACAGCATGTGGATGCTTTTGGTTCAGATGCTGCATCATTGAAGTCGTACTGCTGTGGTATGACAGGTATTGTTTACAGTAAACACATGATTACACCTTGTTTTCTTCATTTTTGAGGATGCAATGATTCCAGACTTTAGACGTTCTCTGTCTTTTACTCTCCGCCATGGCGCTAAACTAAATGCAGAATGTTTGTCACGCATTGATGACGCACTAGCGGTGTGCGGTTGCTGCGCGTATAGTGCGTATCATAGGAAAGTAACAATGCTTCGAGGCACAATTTTTGCCTTGAAGAATTTTTTAAATCGAGTAACTCTATGAATCCTTTCAGCCCTAGTTCAAAGTTACCAAAAATGATGAAAAAAGTGGTGAAATGGGATTTTAAAAACCAGATAAATTGGTTGAAAGTTGCAAATTAGAGAGGACAAAAACAGACAGAAAAAGTGGTAAAAAAGGGTTGAAAGAGTTAATATTGGAACAATTAGTTTGAACTGGTGAATAATGAGTACGACAAATGGTGAATATGGTTCAAATGACAAAAATAATAATGAAATATGGTGAAAAGAGGTTAAAAGTGACAATAATGGGTCAACATGTGCGACATTAGGTGGAAAAGTGGTGGAAAGGGTTTATAAGTGCTGAAAATGTCTGGAATGTGGAAAAAATGTGCGGAAAAGGCATTGAAATGTGATGTAGATGTGCCAGAAATAGGAATAATGTAGCAAAAATACATTAAAAGGAGCCAAAAAATGGCAAGAAAAAGTGATGAACTTGGTTAAAAATGTGGAGAGTTTGGTTTAGTTGTAGAAGAAGGATAAAAATAAGCAAAAATGAGCTGAAATTATTCAGAAAATATTCTTAGTTTCTTGAAGGCATCTGGTGAATCCTTCAGTGTCTAATGACTCCAAATGGGGTTTTGACCCCAAGGTTGAGAACCCTTGCTTATTATCAGAGCAGTGAACTCCACATGTTGTGGAGTTGATGAAATGGTCATTTAAAAAATAATTCATGTTTTCTCTGTCCTTTTTACTTGCTCCTGAGGGCCGAAATGGATGCTCTAAAGGGCCGGATTTGGCCCCCAGGACTGGAGTTTGACACATGTGCTTTAAACTGTTGCTTCACTACGTCGGTCTTCCTTTTTCCTCTTGCTTTGTCGTGTAACTGTTGTGCCTACCGCTGTAATGGCCACTTTTCTTGCTGGAATGTCCACCATTGCACTTTTACTACAGGAAGGACGTGAACACGCATCTACTTCAGTAAAAAGATCTCTGATTGGCTGAAATGTAGCGTTTCGCCCCTTGTTTTTCTAAAGCTCAGATACAGAGCCATGAGAAGGAGCAGAGGTCCAGAGTTTTCTCAGAAAACTTTGAATTACAATGTCATCAAAGGGTAGGATGGATTTATGACCAAATGAAGCAAAAAAGAAAAAAAGTACATACTGCAGCTTTAAGTTTAGGTTTTTTAAACCTGCTGGAAGTGTGTTGATTGGGTGACCTCTGATTTATTTTAGTTTTCATTTAATTTCTGATTGTCAATGTTGTGAATGGGTGAGTTTTTGTATATGTAGTTAAAACAGTGTGCTGACCTAATAGTTTCTCTGTGTTACCAGGTGAGGATGGAGGACAATTACACAGTCAGATTCATGAAGCTGTCTGCTGACTTCAACAGTGGAGTAAAAGTCAAGATCAGATAGTTTGTGTTGTATGACAACAGTGAGCGTCAGACATGGGACTGTCTACTGATGCTTCCCAACACCCCAACAATGGCCCTCAGGTCAGCATTAGTGAACTGATATCACATGACCGCTGCTGCTGCGTTCTCTAGCTAGTGGGCGGGATAACACTACAGTCAGGATGACAGCGCTAGAGATGATATAGAAACTTTTTCTTTAGGAAAAACGACAGCTTTTAAAAGATGGAGACCAACACCTGAGCTACCAGACCTTCAGCAAAGGTAAAGTCAGAAAATTGTTCATACTTTTCACAGTGAATGGAACAAAAGGAAGGATTGGCTTTGTGGATGCTCCTCACTGAGGCTGTTCTGAGTTGTTGTTGTCATTTTCTCCGTGTTACTGTGTTTCCAACACGAACAACAGATGTGCTGCCGTGTCATGAGATATATCTTGCTAATAGTTTATGCTAATATCTTGCTAATAGTTTATGTTTCTTTAATGGTGTTTACGATGGCTAAATGCTTGTTCATGTGGATCTTGTTGGGTTTTTTCTTTCTTATAATGAATTTTATATTTTGGTAAGCGCATTGAGATGACTTGTAAATTGCTTTATACAAATAAAGTTGAATTGAATTGAATTGAATTGAATTGAATTAACACTTGCCAGCAGAAACATATGAAATTTGTCATTGGTGTTGACATTGGTGGTCTCAATTTGGAACACCCAGCCTACCCAACCCTAGTGGTCACGACACGTCACTGATGTCAATATAGTGTAGAAAATTTTATATGTAGTTACAAATATATCAAATAATATTATTAATAACAAACATTTTTTTGTTGATGTTTTTGTATTACTACAAAAAACAACTTGAATTTGATAACACACGATCACGTCAGTCAACACAATTTCTTGCAACATATCAAGCATTCTTATTAATCCAGCACGTGAGCAGTTAATCAAATATTTTCCTACATTAATAAAATCTCTATTTTCTTCCAGAAGAGTCATTTTGTTGATTTATTTATCTTACCAGAAATTTAAAACATAAGGTGAACCACAGGTGTAAGGAAATGATGATAGTTATTGGCTTTTTTTTAGGTTGACAGATTGTTTTATCATGATTTTATTGTCAATTTCATTCATCATTAATAACCTCTGTAAGAAATAATAATTAATTATTTTAATATTTTCTTATAACTATAGGGAGCCTTTGCAAAAGAGTCAAAGATCCAGCTCCAGAGCCACAGGTTACAGACCCCTGTCCAGAGAAAAGGAAGACAACATCATGGTGATGAACCAGATGCAGGCAGTGGACAACAGTGGATTAAGCTTTTAGACTTTGAACTTATTTTGTAAATATTTCTATTTTTAGAAGTTTGCTGTTTTTAATTAAATGTTTTGTCAAGCACAAAAAAAAAACACGGTGTAGTTTTTTTTCAAAGACTAATCTTCATGCATGTTTATTTTAAATACTCTGGGTCAAAAATAATAAATAATAGGAAAATGCTGTAGTTAAAATAGTAGAGAATTACATTTTCTTTTTCTCTTAATTTTAACTGTTTTTTTATCCTTTGCCATATATACATGATAATAACATAACACCTAAATTCAATAAAATATCACAGATTAACTAAAAGAAATAAAGCAAGCAGCTAATCACTCAATAGGGCAGTTTCAAACCATTACGGTACAATATTAAACTATTTTAGCATTAATAAGCATAAAAGATGTTGAGTCGTCTTACAGCTATAAACTTATTACTGAATTCTACTGAATGAGTATGACGTAAACATAAGTATATACATCTGTAATCACACACATTTCATTGTGCACATTAACACAGTCCTAACCAATGTGTGGCTTTACCACTTAATGTGACACTTTGCATGTTCAGTGAAAAATGATCTGCAAACATGTCAACTGCACTTAATTAATAAAATATAGAATAATTTTTAGAAAAAAAGGCAAACAATACCTTTTTTACAATCTTCAAATGATTGCACAAAATAATCAACCTGGTAAACCATGGATGACTAAGACTCACTTAACATTTTTAATATAAAAACATATAAAACTTGTTGAATGTAAGAAAATTTAATACATAATAAAAAAAAAACATCATTAGGTTTTAAAGTTGCTGTTTATTTATTTTGTATTTATTTATTTATTTTTTTACATTTTGATTTGTTTATTTAGTTTTCTACAATATTAAATGTTTGTGCAGCAGACAGAGAAGTCCATCTGTCTCTAATGTAACTTCCTCAAATGTCTGTGTGCTTCTGTGCACTCGCATCTCCAAATTGAACGAGCAAAACGCTCATTTCAATAGGGGCGTGTCCACCACTTCTGCACGTGCACTAATCATTAGATGTTTGATGGTTCTTTTTTCAGACATTCAGTGTAAGCTGCATGGCTGACACATCACACGCTGTCAGTGAGACACTTCTGAGGAAGGAGAGAGACATCACAGAAACTGTCAAACAAAGGTAAAGAGCAACATCTAATCTTACACAGAAATTGATTGTTTGCTTCTTTGTAACTGTGACTCCACAGTCTTGATTTTACTTTTCAGCAAATCTTCTCCGCAGTGAGACTGTGGCGGTTAGAAAGGAAAATAAGCCAGGAAGAAGGCAGATCTGAGTCAACTCTGACCTTACGTTACCATGGTTACCATGGCTCTTTTATAGGGACAGTCCTCAGAAGGCCATCATTACAGCGCGTCTGTGTGTGTGTGTGTGTGCGCGTGTTAGTAGTGGCAACTGTTTATATATTATGTATCTGATTAATTCACATTTGTCAGTAATAATAATTAAATAATTGATAGTTAATTTTAATAATACAATGTTTTTAAAGTGTGTACAAAATGCACATAATTTGTTTTAAAAATGTTGATATTGTTCTTTACACTTATGTTATAAAGGTCCCTGTGTGACAGACATGTGGCTTTAACTGACTGACCTTATTTTAAGGATTTTCCTCTGAAAAACAGGAACTAACAGGTACATTATGTTATAATAGTTATAGAGGAAACCCCAATTACGTCACAGAGTAAACATTATTATATATGTATATATATTAAGTATTGACATTCTGGTTGAATTTTATGCAACAAAGCATCATCTCAAGGCAAGGGCAAAATATCCAGATATATATCATATATCGTGGTATAGCCTGAAAATATTGAGATATTTAAAAAATGGCCATATCGCCCAGCCCTAGGCAGAACCTATTACTGTATGTTTCACTGTCTACTCTGCGCACACAGGGGCACACGCACACACACAGAGAATATTTGCTACATAAAATATAAGCAACACAGAATCAAACAGCTTTAACAAATTAACATTACAAACACAAAAGTAAATGATAGTTTATTTTCATGCACTACAGTTACAGGATCCTGGAAACTAATAAAGACACACAGCACACATGAACAGAGGCACACTTTCCTGTGTAAGACTGGCAGTTTACAGCCATTCTTTGCAGCCTAGATAGAGCGGAAACAGGAAGCACCAAACCACAGGCTGCAAATGCCCCTCGCTCTAACACTCTAACGTCACTCTGCTGTGTTCACACTGTGAGCTGGTGACAGACACACAGACGCAGCTTCTTCTCTACAGCAGCAGCTGAAAAGGCTCTGAGCTGATGTGAGGTGAGGAATCAGTGAGTGTCTGATGAGCAGCTTCACTCTGATCACACACTGACTCAACCATGTGGATCCACTGCTGTCAATCATCTGCTGCTATTACAATTACAATTCATTATTCATTATAGTTACAACGGAATTAGAATCAGAATTATAACTGAAATACAATATGTTGCTGTCGTAATCATAATTGATTGTAATTGAGTTCAGAAAATTTGACTTTGTAATTGTCATGATTTTTATTTATTTTTAATTATCAATTACAATTTAATGAAACGTGAACCTGTGGAACCATTTTACAGTTCTATGGCTTACACACATGTAGTTAACAACGATTAAAATATGTTTCATATCATGTTTTCACTTCACTTGAGGATCATTTTACCATTAAATAAATTAAATCTATGCTATACTCACTGTAAACATGAATAAGTTACCACAACTAAAAAACATTCAGAAAATTCTTGCCAGATTTTTTTTATTTTTTTTAAAGTTGATTAACTTAAAAATAATTTTTTTCCGGAACTTAAAAGGTTGGATGACTGGCTACTTGTACTTTTTGATAACATTTATATTAAAGTGTTATATGAAGTAAGTTTTTTTTAAAACAACAGAAATAACTTTATCATTCTTAGCATGTAATTACTTAGATATATTACTTTTTCTATAACTTTGAGTGTAAACTACTTAATCTATTTAATGACTTTGAACGTTCATATTTACAGTGCTGACAGAAAAAAGGCTCAGACGTCCACACCATAAATATTAATACCAGGTTTATTTATTAAAGGCTCAATAATTGTGATTAACTGAATTTGAACTTCAGTCATTGAGAACATAATTGTAATTAACATTAAGGGGAAAAACAACAATTGTAATTTTAATTGTAATTGGAAAAAATGCTGGTGACCGTAATGGTAATTAAGTTGTAATTGAAGACGTAATTGTAATTGTTCTTTCTACATTGTTCTTTGAAAGAGGAGCTTGGTTTGTAAACATACAGTATGTTTGAACTTTTTCAGTGATGTACAGGTTTTCATTTCTTCACTGTAATGGTTCTATAGATGAACACCTTTGACTGATATACAGTGTGTTTATGTGTTGGGTCATACAGGCTGTTTTTAACATATATATTACCCTCACAATGTCTTTATTTTCTCTTATTTGAAATAACTTTTGGATTCCCTTTGGTCACTGATTGTGATTTGCTTTGTTCACAATGTGAATAGTTTTGTGGTCGACCAAATCCTAGAATTTCAGTGCCTTCAGTTTATTTACTGTTTTTATTGCTCTTTTATGACCTTTGAATATTAAGTCCATATTTGTTTTATATGTGTTCTCCACATGTTCACACAGTCAGTAATAAATGGGAGAATGAAGGAACAGAACAAGGTCTATAGTGATGACTGATTTAAAAAAAAAAAAATACTTTTTGTAATATTGTGATTGACGTTGCTATTTTGGCTGCAATGTACTGTATATGTGACTTCCAAGAAATTATATTTTATTCACTCTCTCTATTTTTATGCTATTTATTATTCATTTCTTCACATACTTTGGCCAATCGGTAATGGAGAAAACGAATACAGGTGTTCATTTTCCGTCTTTTGTTTTCTGTACCGAAGCAAAAAAGCTTGAAATTGAAAAACAAGGCATTTTCCGTTTTTTCTTTTTGGTTTTGGAAACAAATATCAAATGAGTGTTTTTTTTTCGTTTTTTCATGTTTTTGTTACATAATAAAAAACAAATGAACTAATGATACACAGATTTTCCTCAAATGTAATTGTGCTTCTGTGCACTCACCTCTCCACATTAAACAAGCAAAACGCTTATTTAAATAGGGGCGGTCTCCACCACTTCTGCATGCGCACTAATCATTAGACGTTCTTTTTTCAGACATTAAGTGTAAGCTGGCTTACACGTCACACGCTGTCAGTGAGACGCTTCTGAGGAAGGAGAGAGACATCACAGAAAGTGTCAAACAAAGGTAAAGAGCAACATCTACTTTTACACTTACACACAAATGGATTCTTTGCTTCTTTAGCAGCTGCTGCTCACCTGCATGTAGACATGATGTAACTGTGACTCCAGAGTCTTGATTTTACTTTTCAGCAAATCTTCTCTGCAGTGAGACTGTGGAGGTTAGAAAGGAAAAGAATGGTTGTTGTAATGTAGCAGACTGTTGGAAAATGTTTTCTTTTATTTATCTATTTATTTTATTTATTTATTGGAGGATAAGCCCCTTGAGATGGAACATCTCGTTTTTGAGGGGGTCCTCAACTTACATAAGATGACAGATACAGCAGAGTAGACAATACAAGAATTCAGTATTTCAGAAAAAATAAATACAACAAAGTATAGATAGACACACACACATACACACCCACACACACAAAGTATACATTTGACAGTTGTTCAAAACAGTAAATATTTTATACAAAAAATAAATAAGTAATAATAGTGATATCATTAATAGTAGCTATCTAATGATAGTAAGAACTTTCATTAGATTAAATAAATAAAAAGGTTTAGGTTACATAGCCTATGATCAAAAACACTGACAGATATTCTGGAGATGGAGGACAAGAGCATTTTTAAACAGAGACAGAGAGGTTAGAGAGCGGATCGATAATGGGAGAATGTTCCAGTCAAATGGAACTTTATATTTGAATGAAAATTTACCGACTTCTTTTTTGACTCTAGGGACAACAAGATATGGTTGATCAGCATGACCCAAACTGTATGACGATCTGAAAGGAATTATATATTGTTTTAAATAATCAGGAAAACTTAAATGAATACATTTAAATATAAATAATAGCCAGTGAAGCTGTCGTCTAGATGCCAGAGAGAGCCATGTGTTCATACATTTGGCAGTGGTGAGTTCTGAAGGGACAGCGGAGGATAAATCTACACAGACTATTGTAAGTGACATTAAGTGGTTGGAGAATCGTGGCAGTGGTGTTTTGATAAATAATATCACTGTAATCAATAATGGGAAGAATCAATTGTAAAATGATCCTTTTTCTAACTGAGTAACTAAAACAATAACTGATTGATAAAGCAATTTTAAGCGATAAGACATTTTGTTTGTAATAGTTTGTATATGAGTTTTAAATGATAGTGAGGAGTCTAGCCATAGACCAAGATATTTAAACTGATCAACAACTGGGACTGGTGACAAATCAGAAAAAGTAAGTTTAATCTCATTGGCTGAAACTGGGCGAACACGCTTCTGGAACAACATAAGATTTGATTTTGAGTTATTGAGTAATAGTTTATTAGATTGTAGCCAGGATTGAACTACATTAAAGTCATGCTGAATAGAGTGATTTATATCAGAGATATTGGATTTTGCAGAATAAATCACAGTGTCATCAGCATAAAGTTGGATGTTACAGTCATTGCATGCAAGAGGGAGATCATTAATAAATATTGAAAATAAAAGTGGGTCAAGAGAAGAACTCTGCGGAACACCTTTCTCAATAAATAAAAATTCAGAGTAGCTGCCATTGTAAAACACACACTGCTGCTGATGATGAAGGTAAGAATTGAACCAGAGGAGTGAAGACCTATCCAGGCCTATAGAATGAAGCTTGTCTAAAAGCAAATAGTGATCGACCATATCAAACGCTTTGGTGAGATCTATAAATAAAGCACCAGTAAGCAGATTATTGTCAAAGCCAGAGAAAATATCATTGGTAAATTTTAATAAAGCAGATGTAGTAGAGAAGTGTTTTCTAAAGCCAGATTGAAATGGAGATGAGAGGTTATTGGTTGAGAGGTGTTCTGATAGTTATTTAAAGACTATTTTCTCATAGACTTTAACAATACTGTTAATCATAGAGATTGGTCTGTAGTTATTTACAATACTAGTGTCACCCCCTTTGTACACGGGGATGACCTTTGCACATTTCCAGGCAGAGGGAACTTCACATGTACTAAATGATAGTTAAACAGATCGGCTAAAGGAAAACATAGAACATGAGAGGCAAGCTTGATAAACTTGGTCTCAATGGACCAGCACTGCTATGAGAAAGTTCATTTATGATCTGCTCTACTACAGCTGGGCTTACCCTACTGAATGAGAAACAGCTGCAAGATGGAGCATCAGAGGAAGAAAGTGAAGCATGGGGAGGAGAATGGACCTGTGGAAGTTGTGAAAAATGTTGGCTAAAGGCAGAAGCAATCGCACCAGAGTCATTAGTAATTACATCATTAATAAGCATATTATGAGTTGCAGAGTTAGATTTACCTGATAATTTGTTTATTTGCTTCCAAAACTGTTTAGGATGTTTAAAGTTATTTGTGAGACTGTTTTTGTAATAATTTGATCTAGCATTTCTAGTTTGCGTGGTACATATATTTCGCAGGTGTCGATATACATCCCAGTCAGCAGCAAGCTTAGTGTGATTAAAAGTTGACCAGGCCTTATCCCGTTGTCTAAACAGACTGAGGAGTTCTCCATTCACCCAGGGAAGATGGCTTCCTTTAACTGTGATTTCTGTAAATGGAGCATGAAGATTAATAACATTTAGAAGTTCAG
Organism: Gouania willdenowi; assembly: GCF_900634775.1. Taxonomy (NCBI): domain Eukaryota; kingdom Metazoa; phylum Chordata; class Actinopteri; order Blenniiformes; family Gobiesocidae; genus Gouania; species Gouania willdenowi. The sequence continues at coordinate 313,474 of NW_021145064.1, read as the reverse complement.
AGGAGAAATAGTCCCAGGCTTCATTTATGGAAGGTATTAAAAAAAGTCTGTCCCAGTTAATATTTAAAATATCGTTAATAAAGTTTTCACTGTTTAATCATTTTGTTCTACAAACTTTAATAATTTTTGGGGAGAGACATGGAGGTTTAATTTTTCATATACAATACACAATACAGTGATCGCTAAAACAATCAGATAACACACCAGAGGCTAAAAAGCTCAGGGTGAGTTACTAAGATCAGATCAAGAAGAGATTGTGATGTGGGACTAATTCTTGTAGGGTCATTAATCAACTGGGAAATGTTTGAGCTATTAAAAATATTTGACTCAGATGCAGAGGAAGGAGCCAACCAGTTTATGTTAAAGTCACCCAGTAAAATCATCTCATTATTACGGCCTAAGGATGAAACTGTAGACAATATATTTTTCACGGAATCAGAAGGGGAGTTAGGAGGTCTGTAAATATTACCAATGATTAATTGTTTATTTTCATGTAAAATAACTTTTACAACAGACCCTCAAAGTGCACTGGTTTTTCTTTTGGGTGAATAAGCAGAGATTGAAGATTAGATGCTATAAAGGTGGCTACGCCGCCGCCTCTAGAGCCTCGGTCTGCTCTGTACAGAACTGCTGCTCTGTGAGAACAACCAGTCAAGAGCACTTATAGTCATACATACACTTCCACACCACCACACAATCACACATACATACATAATACAAGAAACAGCAAACAACAACAAAAACAAAACAGAAATCTCAGTCTGCAATATTAAATTAGGGAAAATCTTCTTAAACTAGATAGCATACCAAAATGTATATCAATCAATGAAATAGGATTAGTTCAAGAAAAAATAAATAAACCCTAATTAATGTAACAGAAACAGAAACTACACAACCATTAATATTATTGTCTTTATAACAGTCGAATCTGCTGCTCCAAACAGTCAAATAGACGGGATATGCATCACGTGATTGAATCACGATAGCCACCGTTTACGGCAAACAGAGAACAGCGTGACAACAGTCAACAGTCAGCCGCAGCAGCTCAGAAACTTAAATATAAGTGACACGCAAGAAAGAAGGTTTACAAACCAGAGTCGTGTGGATCATTTGGATACGTTGCGGATGTACACCTCCACCTCGTCAGGAGAACGGAGCAGTTGAAATTTGCCGTTGTCTGCATGGATTCGAAGAGTAGAGGGATAGACCCAGTTGTACTTTATCTCCAGGTCACGGAGCTTCTCTGTATGAGACAGAACTAAGGCTGGGCCATATATCAAGTTTTTAATAAATATCGATATATTTATTCAGGAGATATAGCATAGGACTATATCATAATATCGATATAATTAACGTAACATTAAAAGTTTTTTTTTCCGTAAAGCCACCAGTATGCTTTATTCTCCTCCTACTATTTGTCCCTCTTAACCCCGCCCCCCCTCTCTTGCTCTGTCCCTCTGATCGCAGCCAAAACAAACTACGCTGAAAGATTCAATGACTCGTGCTGTGCCTTAAAAGTGGGGTGAGATTACCAAAGCATTAGCCTACCATATTACTAAGGACATGGTCCCCATAATGAGAAAGTCTATGACAGGCATAATGCTTAGTAAAACTGTGTGTGTGTGTGTGTGTGTGTGTGTGTGTGTGTGTGTGTGTGTGTGTGTGTGTGTGTGTGTGTGTGTGTGAGCTGTGGTGATCCAGAGGTCTCCGTGGGTCAATAATGTTGTAAACAGAACTCAAAACAACTTGTTACCGTCACACTGCATGTTTATTGTAAGCAGGGGAAGATCAAACACTGCTTATGTCGTTTCAGACGGGACGGTAACAGAAAAGTAACATAAAGCTCCATCCATGCGCTCAGTACAAATCAGGAAGTAGGCAAGTCTGACTCAACTCTGACCTTACGTTACCATGGTTACCATGGCTCCTTTATAAGGACAGTCCTCAGAAGGCCATCATAAAAGCGCGTGTGTGTGTGCGTGTGCGCGTTAGTAATGGCAACTGTTTATATATTATGTATCTGATAAATTCACAATTGTCAGTGATAATAGATGAATAATTCATTAATTATAATAATGAAAAAATGTACAGCACTTTGGTCAGCTGAAGTTGCTTTTAAAATGTGCACAAATGCACAATATTTATTTTATAAATGTTGATATTATTCTCTACACTTATGTTAATAAAGGTCCCTGTGTGACATTAGACGTGGCTTTAACTGACTTAATTCATTTTAAGGATTTGACTCTGAAAAATTGAACTAACAGATACGTTATGCTATAATAGAGGAAACCCCAATTATATCACAGAAAAAACATTATTATATATATTAAGTATTGACATTCTGGTTCCTTTTTATGCATCAAAGCATCATCTTAAGATAAGGGCAAAAAATCGAGATATATATTGTATATCGTGGTATAGCTTAAAAATATCGGGATATATATATAAAAAAAATCACTGCATATTTCACTGTCTACTCTGCGCGTGCGCACACACACACACACACATACACACACATAGAACATTTGCTACATAAAATAGAAGCAACATAAAATCAAACAGCTTTAACACATTAACATTACAAACACAAAAGTAAATGATAATTTATTTTCATTCATTACAGTTACAGGATCCTGGAAACTGATAAAGATACACAGCACACATGAACAACGGCACGCATTCCTGTGTAAGACTGACAGTTTATTACAGCCTAGATAGAACAGAAACAGGAAGCACCAAACCACAGGCTGCAAATGTCTCTGAGACAACACCAGGCAAACACAACCCAGTACACGTGATCAACACAACATCCAGCAATGCATCAAAGAACAGTGAATAATGTTCTATAGAATATCTAAAATGTCATAAAATAATGGCGTCTTACTGTCCAAACTACGTCTAAGGAGCTGTAGAGGCCTGAAATGTTGTCCTGCAGGGCTGTCAGCTTCTTCTTCTTCTTCTCTCTCCTCTCTCCACAGGGCTTCCTGATTCAAACAAAGTAGATAGAAAACAATTAAAGAAACATTTACATAAATATTTAATTGATGTATGAGGTGCCAATATTAAAGTTGTGCATGCTAAATGAAAGAGCAACTTTTTGTAATAGTTAGCAAAAAAAATAAATATTTTAACCAGATTTACAGCAATATTTGTGGAATTTGTGAGAATTGTTTTCTTGTAAAAAGATAATGTCAATCTAAATCTAAATGTTAAATATTGAATTAAAATCTAAATGTTAAGTCTAGATATTACATTTAAATATACTTTTATTTTGGTGCTTTTGGTGAATTTGCATTTGAGCTATACATTTACTTTCACCCATGACATTTAGGTTAAACATTTAGATTTAACATGTATTATGTAGATTCAACATTTAGCTTTAGATGTACATTTAGATTTAAGATTAAAAATTTAGATTGATATATATATGTAACATTTAGATTTAACATTGACATTACATTTTTAAAAGAAAAAAACTCTATCACAAATTTTAAAAAAATATTGCTGTAAATCTGGTCAAAAATAAGATTTTTAAATGTGTTTTGTTGCTAAATGTTGCAAAAGTTGCTGTTTATTTTAACATGCACAACTTTACAATCAGCACCACATAGAGATGTTGTCCTATGAAGGCATGGAGTGGTTTAAAGATGTGATGTCATCTCAGAGCAGTGTGTGAGCAAACTGGTGACCAGCATGAGCTGGAGGAATCAGACTGTGTCAGAGACGTTTACAGAGAGAGTTGTAACATTAGAAGTTTAAAATGTTTGACCATCATGTGATTCATGGAGATTAATTATTTCACTGGAAGTTATTGGTGGGAAATTCGAATCAAATGATTCCTAGTGACAAAACTGGGATTTTTGGTAATTTGTCGTCAATAACGGCATTGATTTAGAATATTTATACAGTACACCGTCATATGTATGTGTATATACAATATATGTTTATTTAGTTCTATAAATAGTTTTTTTTTATCCTATTGTAAATTTGTTTTAAAGATTAGTGTAAACAACTAGTTTATCTGCTTTTTGATGCAGTTCAGGCCAACATTAATTTATTTAAAAATGTGTTGATATGTATTGTATACAGGATGTATTGCTTTGAATTTTCTTTAATGTTCTTAAACTTGTATTAAGATCAATCACATCCCAATGTTTATTAACATAATAATAACCATACAACTTTTATACATACAACCAACTTCCATTTAGAATTTAGAATTCATACTAGTTTATTATCTTCAATTTCAGTAATCCCATGGTAATTAAGGGCCTATGATTTAATGTAATCTTTGACTTTTAGATATCATTAAAAAAACAAACCACATCCAGACAGGACACATTTATTATTTTTATACAAAAATAGATCTGTGAGGTAATCACTGTAAGTTTCACTGTCTACTCTGGGTTCAGTCTTTTGTTGGCTGTGTGATGCCAACTTTATCACCATCAATGGAAGAAAAACCCAAGAGATGGTTTTGGACCCTCACACCCTGGTTAGAACACACCATCATCAAATCAACCAGTATTTACCTAGTTTCTCATATGGGGGTACGTGTACCCCTAGAGGTACGCCATGGCACTACAATGGGTACTACAGAGAAAGAGAGAGAGGAAAATAAACCATTTTAAATTTGTGTTATCACTCATTCATTCCATCATTATGATCTATAGATTTTTATATAGTTTTCTATGTAAATGCACACCACAGTTTATTGTATGGTATCTTTAATTGTTTAAATGTTATAGTTAATGATTTTTGATTAGGCAGTTGATGATTGACTTCATGACATTTGCCATTATTTACAAGTTGTGTTTAAGTTTTGATATAATGGTGTTTGCTTTATAGCTTCTACTGTAGTTTCTTTATATTTTAGGTAGTTTATTACAGTTGTTTTGTATTTAACCATCATTTATTAGAGTGATCCTTAAACTTTATTATAGTTTTTATTATTCTTCCCTCTTGCTTTAACTACTCCTGCATTTTCAACACATTTCAACAATTTTGGAGTCAAACTGTTCAAATAATTAAATTTATGCTATGTTTTAAATCATTTTTAACCATTCAACTATTTAATTTTTATTTTACCATCCACATTTTATTCTAGTTTTCATTGTTTAGTGGTGAATGTGTTGTTGTCTTTTCCCTGGGATCCTCAGCATTACCTCCTCTTCTTCATGGTTAACCTTAGCACTGATCATTTTATACTCATATTCATTATCTTCCCTTTTTGTATGAATGCAGTTTTTAATGGTTTTTTAAAGTTTTAGTAATAAAGTCACTTATGAAATGGGACCATGTTAACATACAGGTCTGAGTGTCTTGTGTTATATTTTGTTGGGTGAAAGTCCAAAGGTGGTGTTGTCCTCCGTCTTTGTCCACATACTGGTGCCACACTGTAAACTGGTGATGGACCATGTCATTGTGATACACAAAGGAAAAGACAAGCACAGCATAGCACAAAGATACAGGAAAAACTACTCAAATGTAAACATATCATGGACATTCCCCTAAGAGAAAATCACGTGTCAATCTCAAGGCTCAGGGGCCAAATCTGGCCCTTCAGAGCATCTGATTTGGGCCTCAGGAGAAAATAAGGTCACACTTTACTTAACGTTTTATACATAAAGGCTGACATTACGCTGTTATTATGACTAGGGATGCACCAATCAGCTTTTTTCACCTCCGATACCTATACCGATATCTGGTGTTTCCTATTGGCTGATACCAATAGGATACATAAATTAATTACCAAACAAATGGTTTGTCTCATTGTGGGAAAAAGACTGGAATCCTGCTTTCATACATCAGACATGTATTTTGTATTTAAAAAACATAAATAAACAGATATAAATGTAGTGAGTTACATTTTATTTACTAACTATTCACTAATACAAATTAAATAATAAAGGAACTAAAATTGAGAGGAAAAAACTAGCTTGGTTGGTAAACATTAAAAATAAACAGAAATCTTCTCTTTAAAATGGTTTAGTGAAAAACAGCTTCTCTAGCTTAGTAAATAAAGAATATACAATCTGACTCCTAATATCACTGGTTCAGTCAGTGTAATCAAAAATGTAAATTTAAATAACAATGTAATAATAAAGAAAAAAAAAAACAAGAAAAACAAAACAAAACAATAGCTTCACTAGCTTGGTGGAAAGATATTAACAATACACATAAATCAGCTCTTCAAAATGGTTTAGTGCAATTTAAAATGTAAAATTACATTTAAAAAAAGCATAGCTGGTGTGTGACTGGAGATTTGTAGCATTTAGCATTAGCATCACAGTGTGTGGCATACATATTTGCCAACCCTCCCGAAAATCTCCCGGGGCCACCATTCTCCCGATTTTCTCCCGCTTTCCGCCCTGACATTGTCTGGAATACCAGGAAAGATCTTCCTCAGGAAGCAAGGATTTACAGGTTTTGGACCATGCTAGGGAGAGATGGAAGATTCCAGACTCTGGTACATGTGATGAAGGCACTTTTGTGCGTGCCCCACAGCAATGAATCATCAGAGAGGGTGTTCAGCATGGTTAGAAAGATAGTGACAGAGAATAGAACAATAATGGACAATTTAACCCTTAACCCACTTCTTTCCTGCAAATTAAATTTTGAAGGTCCTGCCCATACCTACGCTCCTTCAAGAGCTGTGTCACTGGCTGCAAAGCATTGCACCTTCAAATACAACCATGTGTAGGGAAGTTTTTGTTATGGTTATAGCCGTTGATGTATAGGCTATGTTTAATTTTCCTTTTGTTGATATTTTTTATTTTTATTTATTTTTGATGGATAATTTATGCAATGTATGCCTTTTTTGTTTAATTTTATGTAATTTATTTTATTTATTCTACTACTACCACCATTTACCATTTGCACGGGTACTGTGGAATTTGTTCTTTACTTTAAATGTGTTTTTCAAATTAAAGAACACTGTGAAATTGAATTATTTCATTTTCTCTTTCAAAAGCAAACTACCCCCCCCCCCTTTTGAAAATCTCCCTAATTTTGAGGTCTCAAGGTTGGCAAGTGTGGTGGCATATAGCGTTAGCATCACAGTGTGTAGCATTTAGCATTAACTTCACAATGTGTCCCATTTAGCGTTAGCATCACAGTTTGTAGAATTTAGCGTTAGCATCACAGTTTGTAGAATTTAGCATTAGCATCACAGTTTGTAAAATTTAGCGTTAGCATCACAGTTTGTAAAATTTAGCGTGAGCATCACACTGTGTAGCATTTAGCGTTAGCATCACAGTGTGTAGCATTTAGCATTAGCATCACAGTTTGTAGAATTTAACGTTAGCATCACAGTTTGTAAAATTTAGCCTTAGCATCACAGTTTGTAAAATTTAGCGTTAGCATCACAGTTTGTAGAATTTAGCGTTAGCATCACAGTTTGTAAAATTTAGCGTTAGCATCACACTGTGTAGCATTTAGCGTTAACATCACTGTCTGTAGCATTTAGCATTTGCATCACAGTGTGTAGCATGTAGCATTAGCATCACAGTGTGTAGCATTTAGCGTTAGCATCACAGCATGTAGCATCTAGCATTATCATCACGGTGTGTAGCATTTAGCGTTAGCATCACAGTGTGTAGCACTAACTCTCATCCAGTCAGTGTGCTGATAAACTTCAGAGCTCCAGATATTTGTTGTGAAACTCAGAGCTTTGACATCTTTTATCTTCTCTAATGTGTGTTTACACTCTTTACCATGATACTCAGGTAGCGCTGTCTGTCTCACACTCATATTTTCAGCTCATCATCTCGTGACGTGGATAAATGGGTCAGTGCTTGGTGAAGAAACAACATGAGATCCAGACTGAAGATCAGAGGTGAGACCACGTCAGAGCTCAGCACTCACACCTCTGTACATCAGTGTTACACTGTGTGTGTGTGTGTGTGTGTGTGTGTGTGTGTGTGTGTGTGTGTGTGTGTGTGTGTGTGTGTGTGTGTGTGTGTGCGCGCGCGTGCGTGCGTGTGTGCCAGGAAGCAGCTCACAACTGGACCTGGACCTGGACCCAGCTGTGTGTCCTTTAGAAGTGACCAGTCCATGGACAGACTTATTGTCTTCAAAGGAGGTCCATCTACTGACCCACAGTGAGTCCACATAAAGAAGGTTGCTGGTTGTCTTCCTGATGGTCCAGGGGCCTCATTTATTGATCCGTTCATAGAACTGGTTCTAAATACGTTCAGACCAATGAAATGTAGAATGTGCACCAGTACAAAAAGAATCAGTATTTTTGAAGCGTGTGGACAGAGGTCGTACACACAGCAGTGTTGATTCATCTCTCAGTCCATGTGGACTAAAGTGTCAATCACTTTTCTTTGTTTTCACACTAAATACAGTCACCAACTATTTCCTCAGTCACTAGTTATTATTATTAATAATTATACATTATTATAATTAGTTCACCACCTAATAAACACTAAACTTTTACAGCACATTTTTCAAACACTAACACACTTTAGGACCAATGCTTGTTAACAATATAAAATAAAGTGTATTAATCTCTGATCAATGAATGGATCATATACTGTGTGGTAAACAGAGGAGATAAACACGTATATTTATATAAACATATTATTACTGATGGTTTAAACACATGGAGACTGTGATCATCTCAATAAAAAGTACAGGATACTTTACAGTTTTTTATTGATAACAATCATTGGTGGAAAGTGAAGTCACATGATCTAAACTCTAACACATGTCCATCTGTCCAAAGCACAAATGTTAATTACTGTAAATGACTGATTTAGTCTTTATTACATCATATACAATCATTTAGAACCATCAAAGATCTTATTTTATAATCAAACCTGACATAAATCATTCAAAGTTAAAGATCAGATGTATTTAATGTAATGCTCTTTGTTGTTAGTATTGTGTAGTTCAGTGTGTTTTTATTTTGACCAACCCTATCACAATAAAACTAAAGAAGGTTCTCGACATAATATCACACACAAAACAATATTTTACTTATATTACTATTTTCAAATAAACATTCAATATATTAGTACAGTGCCCTTCGCAAGTATGTATTCATGTGGGAGCATAAGGGGTATATTTGCGGGTGCAAAATGTGGGTGCAATTTTCCTGGTTTAATTCTATGGGACATGTGCATGACTTGATCATCACTTTTATATTTTTTTGTATGGTGTATTTTTCTGTAACATATGTTTTTTGGAGTCATGTGTATTTGTGTATCTTTCTGTTGTCTTTTTGTGCATAAATGTTTGCTGTTTTTTTTATTTAATTTTTTTTTTGTAATATATGTTTTTTTGGAGTCGTGTATTTTTGTATAATTATTGTTTTTTTTGCTATTGTAGTGTGAATCAGGAGTAATTTTGTGTATTTTTCTGTAAATGTATGTTTTTTTGAAGTCGAGTACAGTGCCCGTCGGAAGTATGTTTTCATATAGTGGGAGGAGCTTAAGAAGAGTTGTCAATTATGGGCATAATAATAACAACATACTCTGTAGCATTATTAAGGGGTAGATTTGCAGGTGCAAAGTAAAATAGCGTGTCCAATTTCCCTGGTTTAATTCTATGAGACATGTGCATGATAAATGTGTTGTTGTTTTTTTAACTCATTTTTATATATTTTTTTTGTTTGGTGTTTTTTTTCTGTAATATACAGTGCCCGTCGGAAGTATGCATTCATGTGGAATTATAAGTATTTAGTTTAGAGTATTTTGAGTCATTTTCATGTTTTTGTTGTCGTTTGGTGTATTTTTCTGTGTTGTCTTTTGTGTAATTTTTGTATAAATATTTAGTTTTGTGTATTTTGAGTCATTTTCATATTTTTTGTTGTCGTTTAGTGTGTGTGTGTGTCTGCCTAACTGTCACTAAACTTATCTATTATCAGTAGGTAGATGTAGTGGCAGGTGTGTCGTGAGTGAAGCTGCAGTAATCATCAGGCGGGCTTCACTATGTAGCACCGTTTACTGATCTGACTCAACACTACAGTCACTACCACCCAATGGATGGGTGTAACCGGACTAAATGGTGGTCCGATACACAAACACACACACGTAGACGGTGATTGATAGTGAAGCGCACCGGTGTGTGTGTGAGACTCTCTACCTTGGACTCTAATCTCCTCCGTTGGTTCTTTCTCACACACACGCTGCTGAGAAATGTGCAGCTTTCAACACAGCATCCATTGCCGTCAATAACTTCAAGGTGAGGTCTGTCAGGTTTAAATAGCGAACGATCAAACTAACATGAAAATAAACGTTTCGAAATGTCATCACCAAAAAAAGGACAGTAAAAAAGTATTTTACCTCAAAAGAGAAAAGAGAAGTCCACGGGAGCTCATGCACACAGTGAAATAGATATAGATGGTGCGCTAGCGCAACCTCACACCCTGAGGTCAAAACTGAATAGGTTTCATTTCGGGGCCGTCCAGAAGTGAAATAAAATAAAAAATAAACATTTTGAAATGACCAAATTACTCCAAAAAAACAGATACACACACTTGGGGTATTTGGAACCCGTTGACCAAGTTTCAGGTCGAACTCGCACCGCGTCTGGGAGATATTTGCTCCACATGCACGCACACACACGCACACATCCACACAGACGTTCCTTGCTTTTATAGGTAGATATTCTGCACAAGTTTTTTGTAGTTTATACATTCACATCAAACATACAGTATATACTGTACATACATACACATGAATGTATATGACATGTACATCATATTAATATGAAGCTATTTCATATTTACAACACAAATTTCATCGATTAAATTTAGAGTGGCAATACATAAATTAATAAAAACCCTTTTATTATGTTTAAGTATTAATATATGTTATACCATTACATACATATTATATATTATTGCTGTCTAAGGTTAAATTGTTGCTCTTCTTTCTCATACTTACTAACGATATATGATTTAAAAAGCTTTTTAAACTGGTTTATGTTGGTGCTTTGTGTTGAGAGATATGCTCTCATTTCTGTTATTATTATTATGCCCCTGAATATTTCTGTTTAATGTTGTCATTGGCGGCCGCTGTGGACGCGCTGGTCATGTGACGTGCAATCAGGAGATGACATGCATGTGTGTGTGAATAAATGAGGTGATCCCGTAGGTGCGGATGTTCACCGGAAACTGCAAAAAGTGTGCTGTGTTATGTCACGTTAAACGCTGTGTAGAAGTGACTCTTCTAACACTTTGTTTTATTTCATCCTTTAGGCAGTTCTATTATTTAACTCCTGATATTGTTATACTCATATTTTTTCATATTGTATGTTTAAATGTAGTTTTCCTCTTAAATTATTTTCCCCTTCTCTCTATATAAATCTTTTCTCAACCCTTTTGGAAGTAAACCTTTACTTGTTTTATAAATCATTTGGACAGTTTAGAGTTTGATGAGATCTGGAGTTTTAAATCTGGTGTTTTTAACAATAATCCATGTGTGTGTTCTCTGTATCCTGTGTTATGTATCAGTCTGATGGATCTTTTTTACATTGTGAATAAAGGTTGGATGTTCGTCATGTATGTATTTCCCAAAACTTCTAGACAGTAACTCAAATATGGTAAAATAAGTGTATAATAAAGAGTGTGCAATGCTTTTTTATTAAGAATTAGCCTTGTTTTGTCCAGGACAGTAATAGAAATACTCTTCACCATCTTCTTTTTAATGTATTTAATATATTTAATGTGTGACTTCCAGTAGATCCCGTGGTCCAAGATCACACCCAAAAATGTGACTTTGTTCACTCTTTTTATGTTAACATTGTCTATATTTACTTTTACATCTATATTTTTCTTCTGATTTCTAAATAACATACAATTAGATTTATTTGGGTATAATGATAATTTATTGAGATCAAAGCATTTTTTTTTTAATTTACACATCTCCATAGTGACCATCCTCAAGAGCTGCTGCAAGTCCACATCAGTACGGAGCATATTGGTTTAATCTGCAGATAACACATATTTTAGTTTTTCACTGACTACAAATTACATTCATATACATTATGAACATTTTCGGTTGCAAAACTGACCCCTGTGGTACCCACATTTAATATTCAAACAACATAATTTGTTCTGGGATTTCTGTACAAACTGTTTTTTGTTGCATAAATAACTTATTATCCAGTCCAAAACATTACCCCTAAAACCATACTTTTTCATTTTTCTCATAAGTATACTGTGGTCACCTGTATCAAATGCCTTCTTGTGATCTAAGAACACTTCAATTATATATTCATTTTTATCAATACTATCAGTTATTTCTTTGATTAAATCTGTTAGTGCTTGTGCTGTTGATCCATTATTCCTGAAACCATATTACCTATCTGTTAATAATATATATATATATATATATATATATATATATATATATATATATATATTTACAAAACTATCAAATCTACTTAAAAATATGATAAATCATTGCCTTGGCTCCTTGCGACAGTGGGACATATAATAATAATAATAATAATAATAATATTAATAATAAATTACATCAAAGACGAAACAGATAAACACATATGACACCAATTGATGTACTGATTGTTTTTTGATTATTTAGTTTCAGTCTTTTTTTAAATTTTTTTTTTAAGTCTTGTGAAGTTTGTTTCCAATTTGATGGTCACTTGGTAACGGCAACAAATGCTGGATTCTAGCGGTATTGCACAAGTTACAAGTTTAAATGTTACAGATTCTCCAAATGTGTTCTAGAAGTCACATGCACAGAGACAGCCAATAGAATGTCCTGGTTTGATGACACACACACACAGATGTTAATACAGACACAGAATGATTTACACACAGACAATTTTGTTTACAAATACTTATTCTACACTCGCATTGAAACACACACACACAGAGATCAAGATACAGACACACAGATTGGATAAAACACACAAATAGTTTTGTTGCAATAATAGCCCCATATCACTGTTCTACCACTAGGTGTTTATATTACATTTAGATTTACACCTGTTTCTATGCTCACACACAACTTTATCAATAACATATTTTGATTGGAACGATCTGTGCTTATCAACATGTAATAAATGAGGCTTCAGGTTCTTCACACTCAAAACTCTGTATGTGTTTGTACCAGAACTGAGCCCAGACTAAGTGGACCTGGACCAGGACCTGGACCTAGTTGTGAGTCCTTTGGAAGTAACGAGTCCATGGACAGACTTACTGACTTCAAAGGACAACAATCAACTGACTCCCAGTAAGTGAACATAAATAAGGTTTTGTTTTCTTCCTGATGGTCCAGGTTCTTCACACTCCACACTGATAAAGAACCAAAAAACATGACTCAGCACAATTGAAGTGGTGCTGATGTAAATCTCAGCAAACAGTGGAAGGTGAAAGAGAAAAGACTTTGTAGGAATGGTCTCCAGTGTGTAGGTGAGTCTTAGACAGTGTGTGATCTTCAGATTTATGAAGGATTGAATCCAAATAAAGCCTCAGTCCAACAGACTTGTTCTCCTGTTCGGTGGAAACATGCTGAGATGTTCCACACGTGAGCTGAGCTCCAAGGTAGGAAATAGAAAGGGTTGGGAAGAATAGATTGTTTTACAGTGAGGGTGAGATGTGAAGTTGTAGAATATATTGTGCTTATTATGTTGTGTAATCAAGCCAGTATGGTGACAAGTGTGAAGCTTAGCTATAAAGTTGGTGGCTGTGGACAGAGGGAAGCACCCAACCCCCGAGGGGAGGGCCCAGAGAGTCCCTTGCCCTAGACCCCAGCAGAGGATCCAAAGCTAATGCCCAGCAGACGGCCAGAGCCGCGCTAAATGGGTAGCCGGCGGGCGCCCGCTGGTGGGTCCGAGTCAGCAGGGACCGGACCCCAGGCCAGAAGGACTCGGAACGGAAGCAGCACCAAGAGCAGCGCCCCAGGGACGACAACCAAGCCCATAGTCGCCAAGGGCACCAAGGGGATGCTGCAAGTTGCCCCGCCGGCCCCCAGGCCAGAAGGACTCGGAACGGAAGCAGCACCAAGAGCAGCGCCCCAGGGACGACAAACAAGCCCATAGTCGCCAAGGGCACCAAGGGGATGCTGCAAGTTGCCCCGCCGGCCCCCAGGAACACCGATCGAGCACCCCAGAGCGCGCCAGATTGCCTTTCCATGGGGGGCGCCCCCCCACCCCAGCCCACGAATGAGCCACAACCCAGAGGGTGCACAGCCCCAGACGGTGCAAGAACAGCAGCCAAGGCCCCGCCCCCCTACCGGACAGTGCAAGCCACGGGGCAATGCCTCCCCCCGGCGCAAGAACGACCGGCGGCCGCCACCGCGGGAGAGAGGCACCCCAATGGCACAAAACCGATGCGGAGGAGCAGCCCCCAGCAAAAGGCGCAGAACCCATCCACCCGCCAGCTTGCAGATAGCAAGACAGACCTACCAAGCGGCCGATACCAACCTCAACCACCGGAACAGCTAGAGCCGCACCCCAGCAAATAGCACCATCCCGGAGCGCCAAGCAACTCCACCCCAACCCCGGTGTAGACGCCAGCACCCCCCAGCGCGCCCACCCCCCACACTGGCGCGGCAGGCCGCCCCGGGCCCACACGCTTCGAGGTGCGCCCCCAAGGCAACCAGGAGACAAGACAAGCACCAAGCCCCACCTGTAGGGAAGGGGCACCCCCACACCCCACCAGGCCGGCACCGCCCAAAGAGACCCCGCAAAGAGAGCCCCCAGCAACACCCCTCCACGCCCCCCAGAGACCCACCACCCCGCCACGCTCGACCGCACCCTCCAGATCCCCAACAGGGTGGTGGGTATTCCCTATCCCCTGACAGAATGTATGTGTTTAGTGAATGTATGAAGTGCTATTAAAAAAGGGTGGATGGAGGGGAGCGGTGCTCCCCATCCAACCTATGTGTATATATGTGTATGTGGTGTAATAGGGTGGTGTGTTGAGGCGTAATTAAAATTGGAGGGATTAGCTCCAGCCAGAGGTTTATTTTGGTTTAAGCCATTCTGTTAAATATAGAATCTGGTTTGCTAGGTAATAATGCGTGAAATTAGGGGCTTCCAACCCTCCCTCGCTTTTATTTTTTTGAAGGGTTGAAAGGCTTATTTTTTGTTTTTTTTATTCCTAGCATAGAATTTTGTAATTGCAGAATCTAATCTTTTGAACCATTGTGTTGGTGGTTTCAGTGGATCATAGAGAACAGATAGTTTATTTTAGGTAAGATTTTCATTTTAACTGAGGCTATTCTGCCAAGGAGTGAGATGGGGAGATTGTTCCATCTCCGCAGGTCTTCTGTGACTTTATCCAACAGAAGGTCTAGGTTCAGTTTAATGAATTCATTTAGGTTTGGTGATATATTTAAGCCTAGATATTTAATTATATTTGTGGGGGAGGGGTATTGTGGGTTTTGGGTTGCTGGGTTCCATGAATTTTTCGTTAAAGGAAGGATTGATGATTTTGACCAGTTATTGGAATAGTCTGATAGTTTAGAGAAGCTATTTATTAGTTTAAATACTTCCTCTAATGAGGATTGGGGTTCTTCCAAATAGAGTAAAATATCATCCGCATAAAGATTAATTTTGTGTTCTGAAATAGATGAGTGGATTTTTTTAATAACAGTATTCTGACGAACAGCTGCTGCGAGAGGTTCAACAAATATTGCAAAAAGCAAAGGTGAGAGTGGGCAACCTTGTCTCGTTCCCCTCTGCAATGTGAAGCTTTGGGATGTTATTTTGTTTGTGGTTACTGGGGCCTTAGGTTTAGAGTATAGGGTGGAGATCCATTGTATGAATGATTCTCCAAAGCCAAATTTGCCAAGGACAGCAAGGAGGAATGACCAGTTGACTCTATCGAATGCTTTTTCTGCATCTAGTGACAAGATTATTGTTTTCTTTTTAGATTTCTGTGCCATGTTGATCAAATTAAACAGCCTTCTAACATTGTCTGTGGAGTGTCTATTTTTAATGAATCCTGTCTGGTCTTTGTATATAATTGACTGTACTACTTTCTCTAACCTGGAAGTGAGTGCTTTGGAAATAATTTTTATGTCTGTGTTAATAAGTGAGATGGGACAGTAGCTTGAGGGTAACATGGGGTTTTTGTCTGGTTTAAGTAATAATTTAATGTTAGCTGTGTCCATGTGACCTCCTACATAACCTTTATTTTTATTCTTTGTTACTACTCTGAAAAAGAGCGGAGCCAGCATTGACCAGAAATGTTTTAGGAAATCAGCAGGGAACCCATCTGGACCTGGTGCTTTGCCTGTTGACATGCTATCCAAAGCATTTTGTAGTTCTTGTAAGGTTAATGGTGAGTCTAAGGTGGTTTTCTGATCTATGGTGAGCTGTGGTAGTGTTACACCCCGAAAAGGGAATAAACACATTAGGAAAGACACGGGAAAACAATTAGGATTTTGTAGCTTTTATATATAACTGTTAACTGTTATTTTACTTCTCAAAAAAAAAAAAAAGAAGAAAGCTCAGGAACCAGAAGAACAGAATAATGTTAAACACAAATAAAGGACACAAAAAACCCCAAACCATCCCATATCCTTAAACTAATGAACTTTAAACAAAGTTTACCTGGTGGGCCGGCCAAAAAGAAGAAAAAGATGCGGTACTGGGCCAACTCTATACAGGGCCGTAGAAGCCAGTACCACATCCAAACTAAGAAAGAAAACCCCATCTACTCCTGAAAACCAACTGAAAACGAAAACAGGACAGCCGGTCCCATCAGAAACAAACAAAACATACCTAAACCCCAAAAAGAGAAGCGCAGGTGGAGGAGCAGGAACAGACCTCCGCCCAGCTCCGCGTCTGCAGGTGAATGAGCGAGAGAGAGAGAGCGCGCACTCCAGGCCCAGCCTATTTATAGGCGGAGCCGTAGGCTTTTCAAGCGCCTGAAACAAAAAATCCCCAAATTGGAAAACAGTATAAAAATAAAGAAGAGGTAATTTAATCACAACCAAAAACTGCCTTATAACCAAGAAATAAAAAGAACAATGTCTTAAAGTCATATAAATGTATAATAAAATAAACACAAAGAAACTTGCAAATACCTAAGACCCCCACCCAGTGACACTGAATAAGTATGAACTGTGGTCTCCACACACAAAGGCCACATTCAACTCAGTCAGAGCCATAGCGTTAGAGCCTATAAACGTGATAGGGCGTCGGCGATGACATTATCACACCCACGAATGTGCGTGATCACAAGATTAAACTGTTGTAATCGCAAAGACCAATTCATCAGCCTACGGTTCTTGTTACGCATCCTATCAAGAAAAACCAGCGGATTGTGGTCGGTGTAAATGACCACAGGCACACTAGAACAACCGACATACACCTCGAAATGTTCTAAGGCCATGATTAAAGCCAGCGCTTCTTTCTCAATGGTGGAATACCACCGCTGGTGTCGATTCAGCTTTTTCGAAAAAAACCACACGGGATGCTCGACACCTTCACCGTCATCTTGCAGAAGTACGGCCCCCACGCCCGAATCACAGGCGTCCACAGCAACCTTAAAGGGTCTTTCAAAAGAAGGAGCCGCAAGTACAGGTGCGTTGACAAGCAGTGTCTTTGTCTGGTCAAAAGCAAATTGGCAAGCCTGAGTCCAACAAAAGTCAACTTTTGGGCTGAGAAGGTCAGTTAAAGGAGCCGCCACTACAGAAAAGTTTTTAGAAAAACCACGGTAATAACCGATCATGGCCAAGTAGCGACGGAGCTCCGTACGATTCACAGGCGGTGGGATTGCTGAAATAGCTTCAACTTTAGCCTGAACTGGTCGCACCTGACCTCCACTCACTTGTTTCCCCAAGTAAGTGACAGTTGCTTTGCCAAACTCACATTTAGAGAGGTTCACAGTCAGGTTGGACTCCCACAGCCGCTGGAAGACTCTACCCAGATGCTCCAAATGCTCCCCCCAGGATGACGAGCAAACAACAACATCATCTAGGTAGGCTTCACAAAAAGGCAAGCCAGATAAAACGACATTTATAAGCCTTTGGAAAGTAGCGGGTGCGTTGCACATGCCAAAAGCCATCACATTGTATTGAAGGAAATCATCGGGTGTGACAAATGCAGATATCTCCTTGGCGCGTTCTGTCAGGCAGACCTGCCAGTAGCCTTTCAACAAATCAAGCTTACTGACTTACTCTGCTGCGCCCACGTGATCCACGCAATCCTCCATCCTCGGCAACGGATAACAATCCGGCGTAGTCACCTCATTCACCTTCCTAAAATCAGTGCAAAAACGGTCTTCATCATTGGCTTTTACTGTCAATAGGCACGGAGAACTCCACGCACTACTGCTATTCTCGGCTATGCCGTGTAGTACCATGTAGTCAACCTGTTTTTTTAGACGAGAGCGTTTTTCAGGATTGACACGGTAAGGATGCTGTTTAATGGGCTTAGCATCACCCACATCGATATCGTGGTAGAGCACGTGCGTCTTAGAGGGAACATCCCCAAACAGTGAATCATATGATTTAATTAATTCAACCAGACCACGATGCTCCGACTCAGATAGATGGGAAAGCAACATTGGCAAATTCTGCAACAGTCCCTGAGTCAGCGCCACAGACAAACCATCCTCCTCCGGAGGTGCTGAAACAGATGCCTCCTGTCCACCTGTCACCACGCTCACACGCGCTTCAGCACTTTCAGCACCACCGGCAACGGACAGCTCCGCACGTTCCACAACCTCACCGACCGCAGACACAACTGGCTCGCCATGCTCAAAATACGGTTTCAACATATTAACATGGCACAGCCGCGTCGAACGGCGACGGTCCGGCGTGATACTTTGTTTTTAATAAGGTACGGACCAGCATATCGTGCCTGTAAACTAGAGCCAGGGATTGGTAGTAACACCAATACTTTTTCACCTGGTTTAAATTCTCGCATTTTAGCCCGTCTGTCAAACAAAGACTTCATACGTGCCTGGGCAACCTTGAGATTTTCCCTGGCTATCTCACATGCACGGCGCAGTCTATGTCTAAACCGACAGACATAATCCAACAGGTTGGTCTCTGCTTCTGCCCTCACCCACTTTTCTTTCAGCAGTTTTAAGGGCCCCCGAACATTGTGTGCAAAAACCAGCTCTGCTGGACTAAAACCCAGGGACTCCTGGACCACCTCCCGTATGGCAAACATTTGCAAATGCACCCCCTCATCCCAGTCATTCTCAAACTCCAGACAGTAAGTGCGAATCATTGTTTTAAGCGTCTGGTGAAAACGGTCTAACGCCCCTTGACTTTCGGGGTGAAATGCGCTTAAGTGGTAGTGCTGGATTTTAAGTTGCTTTAGGACCTGGGCGAATATTTTTGACATAAAATTCGAGCCCTGGTTAGACTGTACCACCCGCGGTAACCCGAACAAGGAAAAAAACTTAACCAATGCTTTCACAACAACTGGAGTGGTGATTTTACGCACAGGGAAAACCTCCGGAAACCGTGTGGCCGCGCACATAACAGTGACTAGGAATTTATTCCCAGACTTAGTTCGAGGTAGCGGACCCACACAATCAACCAGAACACGTTCCAATGGCTCACCCACAGCTAGGATTGGCTACAGGGGGGCGGGAGGAATGATCTGATTAGGTTTACCAGAGACTTGGCACCAATGACAGACCGTACAATGACGTACAACGTCACTTTTCAACCCGGGCCAAAAGAAGTGGCGCAAAATGCGATCATATGTCTTTTTAACACCCAGATGGCCAGTGAGCAGATTGTCATGGGCCATTTTCAATATTTCAGTCCGATAGGGAGTTGGAACCACAATCTGCGTAATCACGCTCCACTCTTCAGCTGGAGAGACACCAAGCGGTGTCCATTTACGCATCAACATCCCCTCATTCAAAAAGTAGCCTGTAGACATTGATTACCTCAAGTCATCAGACACAACGACTTCAAACAGACGTGCCAAACTTTCGTCTGCTTTTTGATCGCTGATCAACTGCTGCCTGGACAGCGACAGCGTACTCACGTTAGGGCCACCACTTTCACACTCCCCAGTGCTCCGTGTAGGTAATATAGGCTCTGCATCACTAACCTTGTCAGTTTTAAAGTCATGCATAAAACTCTCACTCAAATCAATGTCCTCTTTATCCTGCGCCCGCTCACGTTTCGCACAAGATGTGAAAACACGCGGATAATTTCGTGCCAGCTCATCAGGACCTTTGGACCTAACAGGAACAGGTGTAACCTTAGGTGTAACCAACACTCTGCCTCCCACTAAATCGTTCCCCATAATAACAGAGACTCCCTGTATCGGGAAATCCGGACGCACGCCCACCACAGCGTATCCAGACCATAAGTCTGACTGAAGCATGATTTTATGTAAGGGAACACCAATATCCTGCATACCGAAACCACGTACAGGCACCTCAATACCAACAGCAGAACTTTTATCTAGAGGCAACACACCCTCCAAAATAAAAGACTGCAAGGCTGCAGTATCCCGCAAGATTTTTACCGGAGTTTTTCACTCACCGGACAGCGACACAAACCCATCCATGAAAAACGGTTTGAAGTCTGCGTATTTAGAGGTTTTTTTTACACGGAAGTGACTTACCAACCTCATACTCAGTTTTAATCAGAGCCACTGGTCTGGTATTTTTCTTTTTTAGCACAGGACAACCCGAAATGACATGCCCTTTCTTTTTACAATAAAAACAGTGCACATCATCCTTTGTCCTGGCCTCGGGTGCATCAGATTTAACGTCTGCACTAGACACCGAGCTAAGGACAGGTTCCATCTGTCCACTCACATTTTTACTGTCTTTGCCATTATTAATATCTCGGTCAGATTTATAAAATGAAAAAGGGGCGCTCTGAGAATACAGACTTGTGCGTCAACACATATTCCTCCGCCAACACAGCAGCCTTAACCACGTCAGTAACTTTATTTTCATTTAAGTATGTGGTGACTTTATCTGGGAGACAGTTTTTTAAATTCTCCATTAATATTAGCTGCTTAAGCTGGTCAAAATCAGTGACATTTTGGGATAAACACCATCTATCAAACAGCACTCCTTTTTCTCTCACGAAATCTACGTAGGACTGATTATATTGTTTTTTTAGTCGTCTAAACTTCTGACAAGGCAAGGCAAGGCAAGGCAAATTTATTTATATAGCGCATTTCATAATCAAGGCAACTCAATGTGCTTTACATGATAAAACATTCAATTGTTTAAAATCAATAAGAACATTTAAAATCATCAGTAAAATCAGTAAAATCAATTAAAATCATCAGTAAAATCATCATTACATCAACAACATGACAAAAAGTCTCTCTCTCAATTATATGCAGTAGAGAAAAAAAGTGCCTTTAACTTTGATTTAAAAATGTTCACATTGGATGCTGACTTCAGCTCCGCTGGCAGTTTGTTCCACTTCTTTGCAGCATAACAACTAAAAGCAGCATCACCATGTTTACTGTGAACTCTGGGCTCCACTATCTGATCTGTGTCTATAGATCTGAGAGACCTGCTGGGTTCATACCTGACTAACATGTCACTGATGTATTCTGGACCAAACCCATTCACAGATTTATACACCAGCAGCAGAACTTTAAAGTCTATTCTGAGGCTGACTGGGAGCCAGTGTAAAGACTTTGAAACTGGAGTAATGTGCTCTGACCTCTTTGTTCTGGTTAAGACCCGAGCTGCAGCGTTCTGAACCAGCTGTAGCTGTTTGATGCTCTTTTGGGGGATTCCTGTCAGAAGACCATTACAATAGTCCAGTCTGCTGGAGATAAAAGCATGGACCAGTTTCTCCTGATCTTTCTGAGCCATTAAACCTTTCACTCTGGAGATGTTCTTTAGGTGGTAGAAGGCTGTTTTTGTGATAGATTTGATCTGACTGCTGAATGTAAGATCTGAGTCAATCAGAACACCAAGGTTTTTGACTTGGTCTTTAGCTTTTAAAGATCGAGACTCAAGATACTTGCTGACAGCAGTCCTCTTTTCCTTGTTACCAAAGACAATCACCTCCGTCTTGTCATGGTTTAGTTGAAGGAAGTTTTCACTCATCCAGCAGTTTATTTTTTCTAAACAGTCACACAACACCTCAATGGGACCATGATCATCTGGGTTCAGTGATAGATATAGTTGTGTGTCATCTGCATAGCTCTGATAATCAACCTTACAGTTCTGTAAAATTTGTCCTAAAGGAAGCATGTAAAGGCTAAACAGAAGGGGTCCAAGAACAGATCCCTGTGGAACCCCACAGGACATTGGTAATCTGTCAGATTCAAAGTTTCCAATGCTTACAAAATAGCTTCGCTCCTCCAAGTATGACTTAAACCATTGCATTACTTTTCCATTTAGTCCAACCCATGTTTGCAATCTGTGCAACAAAATTGTATGATCTACAGTGTCAAATGCAGCACTTAGATCCAACAGAATGATAACAGATACTTTTCCTGAATCAGTGTTCAACCTTATGTCATTGATCACTTTGATAAGAGCAGTTTCAGTGCTGTGATGAGAACGAAAACCTGACTGAAATTTATCAAATATTTTGTTGAATGTTAAGAATTGACTCAGTTGGTTGAAGACCACCTTCTCAATGATCTTGGCCATGAATGGAAGGTTGCTGATTGGTCTATAGTTAGCCAGTATAGAGGCATCCAGTGTTCTCTTTTTTAACAGCGGTTTCACAGCAGCTACTTTCAGGGATTTTGGTACGGTGCCTGATTGGAATGAGCAGTTAATTATCTGACACAAATCAGTGACAATTGACTTTACAACAGTTTTAAAGAAGTTTGAGGGTATTGTGTCAAGGCAACACGTTGATGGATTCAGCTGCTGAACAGTCTCCTCTATTGTTTTTGGGTTCATTGTAATAAACTCTGACATTGTAGTTGACTCATCCCTCAGTGGTTGAAGCTGTTCAAGCTTTTTGTGATTTTGCTGGTTTGTTCTGATGTTTGACCTTATTGACTGTATTTTTTCATTGAAATATACAGCAAATTCATTGCATTTTCCAGCTGACAGTAATTCAGGGGCTATCTGATCTGGGGGGTTGTGAGCTTTTCAATTACAGAAAACAAAGTGCGAGAGTTGTTGACATTTTTGGCAATAATTTCAGAAAAGTATTGCTGCCTTGCTTTGAACAAGCCATCATTGAATTTTCGCAGACTTATTTTGTACAGTTCTAGATTAATTTGGAGTTTTGTTGATCTCCATTTACGCTCAGCTCTTCTACAGACAGATTTCAAATTCTGCATTATCTCAGTCCTCCTCCAAGGTGTTTTCTGTGTGTTTGGTTTTCTCTTAGATTTGATTGGAGCCACCACATCTATGACATTACAGACGTTTCTATTATACTCATCCAGAAGGTCATCAACTGTCTCAGCACTCAATGTTGGTGTCATTGCTATGGCTTCCATAAACTGTGCACTTGTGTTCTCATTTATGTACCTTTTCTTTAAACACACATAACTAGGGGGAACAGATGTTACAGTCTCTAGGTCAAAAAAGACACAGAAATGATCAGATAGAGCTAAGTCTCTTACAACAACAGCAGAGATATCAACACCTTCAGAGATAACCAGATCCAAAGTGTGACCTTGAGTGTGTGTCGGACCAGTCACATGTTGTGTAAGACCAAAAGTATCCATTAAAGCATACAGTTCTTTGGCAGTATTGTCCATGTTATTGTCTACATGAATATTTAAGTCACCTGTTATTATTAAAAAGTTGTATTCAGTGCATACAACTGACAGCAGTTCAGCAAACTCATCCATGAATTCTCCAGAATATTTTGGGGGCCTATAAATGACTAAAAACAGAACTCTTGAATCACCCTTCAGTAAGAATGACATATATTCAAAGGAGATAAAATCCCCAAATATTATTTCTTTGCACTGAAATATTGATTTAAAAATGGCAGCAACTCCACCACCTTTCCTGCAAGTACGACACTTATTTAAATAAATAAAGTCTTGTGGTGCACTTTCATTGAGAATAGTATTACTGATACCATCATTCAAGCATGTTTCATTAAGAAATAAAAAGTCCAAGTGATGTGTCAAAATAAAATCATTAATTATTAGTGACTTGTTAACAAGAGATCTAACATTAAGAAGAGCTAATTTTAAAGACTTTACTGGAGACACTGGTGGACTTTTTGGATGACATGTTATAGGAGTCAAATTTTTATCTCTATAAAGCTTTTTGCTTTTCTTTAATTTCACAATTTTACCTGTGTTACCTGTCACCACAGGAATTAAAGAAGCTGCATTAACTCCATAGGGCCCTGACTTTTTCTGGTTGTTCCTAAAAATAGAGCTATTGCAGTCCGGACCCAGCACACATCAGACCTGTGTCGCTCTAAGATGAACACAGATGGCCTGAGGAGAAGAGTGATCCTGAGCCTGGTATCGTCGAGGAGGGATGGGCGATAAGCTTCAGGGACCAGCTCATATGCATGCAGAACCGCAGCCTTAACTTTATCAAAATCAAGGCTATCATTAGCCGACAATGACGCATAAGCCTCCTGCGCTTTTCCAACTAATGAACACTGCAACAACCCTGTCCACGCTTCCCTGGGCCATCTGAGAGACATTGCCACCCTCTCAAAAAGAGTAAAATATTTTTCCACATCTTTCTCATTAAATTGTGGAACAAGACGAATATTCTTACTCACATCAAACGAACGTTTCCTTTGTGGCTGATGCTGCTCCAGCACCGCCAACTCTAGCTCACGCAGACCAATTTGGGCCTCCTGCTCAACTTTCACTTTCTCCAGAGATAATCGTTGGAGTTCCACTTCCAACTCTTTTAAACGTACCGAGTCCTCACTAGAGGACAAACGAGAACCTTCTGCTGGGAGTGATGAAGCAGGTAAAACTCCTCTCTCTACAAGTTCCTCAAGCAGTTCGGATTTAACCATACCCTTCCTACCCTGCTTAGAAACAGCCACTCTATAATAATCAGCCAGTATAATTAAATGCTCTCTCGTACATTTGTGAACCACCTCTACACTGGGCGCTTTCACAAACTCCTCCAGATTAAACACGAGAGACATAATTACACAAATGCGCAGCAACAACAGTTACACCTGTTATTGAACAAAACTCCAGACTAAACTCCTCAAAAAGTCTCGGCTAACCTCTCACTCACTCAAAATAACACCAAAATATTATCCAAACGAAGTCCAAACAAACATACCCCTTAATCAAAAAGTTACCTGCAACAAATAACCCAAAAAACGAAGGGCCAAAAAACTAGGGCAACATATGACTACGTGCTAGATTTTTGGCTTGAACAAGCCCCCATAATATGTTACACCTCAAAAAGGGAATAAACACATTAGGAAGGACACGGGAAAACAATTAGGATTTTGTAACTTTTATTCATAACTGTTAACTATTATTTTACTTCTCAAAAAAAAAAAGAAGAAAGCTCAGGAACCTGAATAACAGAATAATGTTAAACACAAATAAAGGACACAAAAAACCCCAAACCATCCCATATCCTTTTTTTTCTTCCTGAGTCTGGAAGAGTACAGACGTGTTTTCAGGGGCTCTCCGGGAATGCAATACTCCCGTCTGATAACACGACCTTGAGATTAACAGCGAGCAGCGAACAGCTGCATCTGAAGGGAGCCAAAGAAAGCCTGAGCCTGGGAAAACTGGGCCCAGAACATGACTACAAGAAAAAAAACAAGTCAAATGCTACCACCGGATCCAGAACCTGATCCGGTTTTGGAAGAGCTTAAAGAAATGATTAAGGACATGAGACAGGATCTATCTACGAAGATAGAATACCTTGGAGAGTGACGTCAAGGTATTGAAAGAAGAAAATACAAAGAATGCTGAAAAGATAAAAATGCTGGATGTGAGGGTTGAAGATCTGGAAAGAAAAGAAAAAGAAAAGGATGTCATCATCACGGGCCTAAAGATTAGGCCAAGGAGCTACGCCAGTGCGACAGGCAGAAAACTTAGGGGAACGATGGTGTTTATGAACGAGAACCTGACGAAGCAGAATGCAAGTATCGCATGGAAGGCAGGACAACTGAAGAAAGGAGGAAAAATTGTGAAAACTTGGACCAGAGGCTGCAGGATTTACATCACACGCCCAGGAGGAGAAAATGGAAAACCCATTCTAATCGAAAGGATGGAAGACCTGGAAAAATACGAATGAGGTACCTAAAAGACAAGAACACTGATAGAAATTATGGATTTGGAAAGAATCACTAAAAATCATCAACATCAACAACGGGAGATTAACACTAGAAGTCCCACAGAGGTGTCAAATGAACTTTTTACCTATAAAACCCAGAGAGGGGTCATTCGACCCAAAGGATTTGAGCTAACGCCTGTCCTCAGCTGCTTTTGTTATGTCAATGAGGCAGTAAGTGTCGCACCACAGGAGGGGCCCTGCATCTTGGGTTCAAGAAAAATTTCAGTTAATATATAGTTATATACAGTTGCATTGATATTTTAACTCTTTTTGTTTTTTTTTACATGTGTTAATGGACTATGTAAGAAATATATATTTAAAATTCTCATAAGGTGGAGGCTTTAACCCTCTATGACACAGCAACCTTTTTTCCTGATTTTGTCATTTTTTGTATAACATCTACAATTTTTCTGGTTACTTTTTTTATTTTTAAATGCCATCTTTCCAACACAAGCTTCATTCAAAAAGAACACAAAAATTATTTATTTTTAATGACTGTGTGGTGGAAGCATTCAGCTATTTATTCCCCACAGTACAAAAGGCTGCATGAAAATAGGCTATTCCTATAGGTATGGAAATTGTCCCAGCTCCTCCCTACCCCACCCCAACCTGTGAACATACTCTGAACACATTCTGAACATGCTATGATTTCATCAAAGTTCATAAATTCTGATGCACATCAGTGTCTTGACCAGGTTGTGAAGGGATTGTGATAATAAAAAAATATATATATATATAATTTTACACTATGGCCCTTATTATACAGTTTATTGTTGTTAGAGTCAGGCTCTCCCCCCTGCTGATTTCTCAGGTGATTCATTTACAAATGAATAGATGCAAATTGTAGCCATCAGAGTCATCAGTTTGGTCCTAGAGTTCATTTGACCCTGCTCTGGGACTTCTGGGGGGATATAGAAATCCCTGGGACTTCTAGTGTTAATCAAGCGGACGAAGTGGACCCAAACAACTTTTCACACTGGAAACAAGACACGAACTGTCATTACTACACAGAGACTGAATTCAAAGTGGAAACAAAGAAGGAAAAAGGTCTGTCACTTATTCACTGTAATTGTCGGAGTATGTATGCAAATTTTGAAGACATTAAGGATTACATCTCCACATTGTATAAGTTTGACATAATAGCACTGTCAGAAACTTGGCTGAAAGAAAAAAAAGGCATGAAGTTTATGATAAAAGGATATACATTTGTCTATAAGAACAAATTACACAAGCCAGGAGGTGGGGTGGCACTATTCATAAAAGAAAATATTGAGATGGAGATTATAGAATCGATGAGTTTAACCGTGGAAGAAGTAATGGAATGTATAACAGTGAAAATTACAAGTCCAGAGGGACGTAAGATAATAATCTGTTGTTTGTATCGTGCACCTGACTGTAAAATAGACATATTTAATGAGAAACTAACTAAAATGATAGAAGAAATTAAATATAAGAGATTACTGATATGTGGAGACTTCAATATAAACATTTTAAATCCTTTAAAAAATACACACATTGAAGACTTTACTAATTACATGTACACAATTGGATTAAAACCACTCATAACAAAACCAACCAGAATTAATAAACACAGCTCAACACTGATAGATAACATCTTCACAAACATACAAAACACAGATCTAACGAGTGGTATATTAATAAATGACATCTCTGATCATTTACCAATATTTACGATACTTCACACTAAAAAGAAGAAGAACTTTGAAAATCATAACACACTGACATACAGAAGACTGGAAGGAGAAAAACAACTAGAAAACTTTAAACAACAGATAAAAAGACAGACGTGAGAGAGTGTCTTCAAGGAGGAGACGTGAACGTAGCATATGACACATTTACAGACACAATAACAACAATATACAATAAATGCTGCCCTTTGAAACAAATAACAATCAAAAGTAAAACAAACAAAGTACCATGGATTAATAAGAAAATAGCCAACGTATGCAAAAAGAAAAACATATTATATAAAAAATATATAACAGAAAAAACATTGAAAGCAGAAGTACGTTATAAAAAATACAGAAACAAAGTCAGTAATTTACTAAGAGAAAAAAAAGAGAATATTATGAAAAACAATTAAAAGAGAATAAAAACAAAAACAAAAAATTGTGGGAAATTATAAACACCATAACCATGCGCAAAAGCAAAGAAAAAAATGCAGACCACTTTATAATAAACAATGTAAAAGAATACAATAAAAACATAATAGCACAAGAACTCGACAGTTTTTTCATAAATACTGGAAAAAACACGGAGAAAGGGATTAATAAACACCCAACACTTAAATGGAACCATTTTGACAATGAGAAGAAATACATTGATAAGTACCTTGTACTTGAAGAAGTAACAGAAGCAGAGGTGGATAGAATAATCACAACCTGTACCTCAAAAAAATCCAGAGACCTTAATAATCTAACTATGAGTCTAATAAAAACCATAACAGCTGAAATAACCCCGCCACTAACACATATAAGTAATCTCTCATTTAAGAATGGTGTTTTCCCAGAAAAAATGAAAATTGCAAAAATCAGACCGATTTACAAGGGTGGAGAAAAATGGAATTTCACTAATTATCGACCTATATCAATATTACCACAATTATCAAAAATTCTGGAAAAACTGTTTATGAACAGACTCGACAAATTTATAGAAGACAATAATATACTACATGAAGGACAATATGGATTTATAGCAATGGCTATAATTGACATCACGGAGAATATAAGAGAAGCATTAGAAAAAAAACTATTTGTATTCGGAATTTTTCTGGACCTAAAAAAAGCCTTTGACACAATTAATCATGATATTCTTGAACAAAAACTTCAAAATTACGGAATAAAGCACAACGCCTTAAAATGGATTAAAAGCTATATGACAAATAGGAGACAATATGTTGACTTTGAAGAACACAAATCAAAATGCCAAACCATACAATGTGGTGTGCCACAGGGTTCAATTTTAGGACCAAAACTGTTCATTTTATACATAAACGACATTTTCAAAGTCACAAATTGCCTCAAACTAACGTTGTTTGCAGATGACACAACCATCCTATGCTCAGGTAAAGACATTAAAACTCTAATAGAGTCAACAAATGAAGAACTATCAAAAATTCAAACATGGTTAGATGTAAATAAACTAGCCCTAAACGTCAGTAAAACAAAATTCATTAATTTCGGAAAGAGAAAAATAACAGGAGATATAAGACTGAAACTAAACATAGAAATAATAGAAGAAGTAAAAGAATATAGGGTACTAGGAGTGTGGATGGACGACAAGCTGACCTGGAAAAAAATCATATACAAATAGTTAAAAACAAAGTTGCCAAAAGCAGTTACATCCTATGGAAGCTTCAACAAATCCTACATACCAAATCACTTAAAAGAATCTATTCTTCACTCATAGCATCGGACTTAAATTACTGCTCCGAAATATGGGGTAATAACTACAAAACGTATTTTGAACCACTATTTAAACAACAAAAAAAAGCTATAAGAATTTTACATAAAGTACCACACAACGCACGCACAAACAAATTATTCGAGAAGGCAAAATACCTAAAACTGCAAGAAATAATACACTACAACACACAAATACACACATTTAGGGCTTCATCTTAAAAAACTACCACATCAAATACAAAAACGTTTCACAAA
The DNA here is from genome assembly GCF_900634775.1 of Gouania willdenowi. Taxonomy (NCBI): domain Eukaryota; kingdom Metazoa; phylum Chordata; class Actinopteri; order Blenniiformes; family Gobiesocidae; genus Gouania; species Gouania willdenowi. The sequence goes on along the minus strand of NW_021145064.1, from coordinate 283,642 downwards.
CAATCAATATTCCTACGACTTCAGACATAATAATGTGTTCAGACCAGACAGGGTTAAATCTAACGTTGGCAAACATAGTACTGTGTATAGAGCCATGAACCTCTGGAACAGCCTTGACGCAGAGACACAACAATCCGTAAATCTGAAAGGATTTAAGGAGAAAACACGGAGGATTTTTCTACACGCATACAGGTCTCAAGTCAACTCTTCATCGAACTATACAGCAACGACATGGAACTCATCAACTGGTCATTGAGCGCCATTGACAAAATCTTCACGACGAGGCAATTACTACAGCACGAACCAGCATGTCCAAAGGACACATACCCAAGTGGATATGTCATGGATGCACGAGGGAGAAGCCAGATGTTCTCTCTCTCCCTGCTGACAGTGGAAGATGTGGAGGACATCTATCTGCTAGGGGTCATAATCTTTGGCCTGCTAATGATGGGGGTATGTGTATGTGCATGTGCCTTTCTGATGCATCGTATGCTGAGGTGACTTTCCGAGGATATGAAGGTACTCCGAAAGAAGAACTTTTCGTTTGGAAAGTTGGAGGAACGTAAACAACGACTGGAAAAGAAAGCTCGAGGAGATATGGAGAAAAAGGACAGTGAGGTGGAGTAACAACAGGAACAATGACTGCAGACAAGAACACATCACATAAAAAAGGATAAAAAAAAAAGAGACGTTAATGAAAAGATGAAATTATGGTATGAAGAAGATAAGAATGTTTGACAAGGGAAGAAACGAGCTTTGATGTAAAATTATCTGTGTTCAAATCAGGGGACGGATCTGGATAAGCAAAATGCTTTTTTCCGTCGCCCTTTCCGGCATGCAAAAGGACAAAAAAAAAAAAAAAAACAATGATGTGATTTTGCTCTGAATGTCAAAATGAATTTCTGTGATTGCAACCATGTCGGAAATGAACTGAATAAATAATAAACACATGTGCTTCATATACACATTTATGTTTTTATTTAGACTGTTTTATAATTTAGGAATTAGGCCTGGACGATATATCGAGATTCAAGATGTATCGAGTTTTCTATTTTGGCGATATAGAAAACTATATTATTTCATATATATATATATATATATATATATATATATATATATATATATATATATATATATATATATATATATATTATAGCTTATTATGTATCAAAATACTACTTTTAGCAGTCGCTGATTTTGCTTCTCAGAACAACATGTAAAGCTCAGTTAGATGATTAATGAGTGTCACATATTGATCAGCTGTTGGTTTATAAATGTCCCTGTGTAGCATTTAGCATCAGCAAATTTAACCCAGAATTGTTTTTCTGGTCAGACTTTATTTGCTAAAATTATCAAGATTTATATTGTATATCACCATTTTGAGATATGAGTTTTAGTCCATATCACCAGCCCTAGTAGGTATGTTCATAGCATTTCATTGTTAATAAAGGTCAACCTACCAGATTCTAATCACATAATTGTATTTAGTAAGTGGTCGACAAGTGGGTATTTTAGATTTATTGTACATCTATCTTAAAATATAAGGGATACTGCTTGGTTGAGCGGATGGGACGGCTCGTAATGGGCACTAGAAAATTTCTCTTTCAAATTCAAAACTTGACAGATATGGATGATGACAGAGATCTTCATTATAACGGCTGTAGTTGATGACGGCATCACGTTCACTTGATAAATCGTTGCCTCGGCTCCTTACGGCAGTTAGACATTTAATAATAAAAATAATAATAATAATAATAATAATTATAATAATAATAATAATAATAATAATAATAATAATAATAATAATAATAATAATAATAATAATAATAATAATAATAAATATATATTCCATCAAAGACAGAACAGACAAACACATACGACATCAATCCATGTACTGTTTGTTCTTTGGTGAGGGAAGGTTAAACTCACACATGGTTCACATCCATTCACGTCGTGGTTTGTTCCTACGTGTAACACTATTTTAGTAATAGTTGGTGGCAGCGTGGGTAACATTTGGTTAAGTTTGTCTCAGATAGTGTGAACTGTAGCACCTGGAATACAGTGTGTGATGTCATTAAATAATCTGATGTTCCTAGTTATTGAATCACCAATAATGAGTGACTAGGAATGTGTGTGAACCTGTTACACTGACCAGGAGCATCTGATGGTAAGCGGGTTACGGCTGGTTGATGGGGAGCCTCCGTCGTCGGGGTCGGCCAGCATTGATGCATTGAGTAGAGCGGTGTTTGTTGATGGCTGTATGTGGAACCAGAGTGTCTCTGTACTGCTGCTCTGAGAAGTTTTAGACGGGCTTTGGAGGATTTGGACTCATGAGAATTCAGTCCCAATAGTGGTGGAGGCGTTTTCCTGGTGGTTGTTTCAGTCGCTCAGTTGGACTGAGTTTGTCTCTATTTTCGTATGAGAGGGCTTCAAAACGATTATGGAGAGTAAGCGGAGGAGAGACAATATAAATAATAATATTTCACAGTATTTTCCACCTTTAATGTGACCTATAACCTGCACAATGCAATTGAAAAACATCCTTCAGGGAGGTGAAATAAAAATAAAAAAAAATTTGAAAGAATGAGGTTGCAAAAGTCTGCACACCATCTTATAGACCCTTTCCAAAAAATTAGAATATCATGGAAAAGTTGTTTAATTTCCATAATTTTATTCAACTTTCATAGATTATAGATTCAGGGCCCACAGTCTAAACAATTTCAAGTATTTATTTGTTTATTTTTACATAATTTGGGCTTCCAGCTCATAAAACCCACAAAAACAGAATTTGAAAAATTTAGAATACTGTGAAGAAATCGCCATTTACTTCTCAGTTTTTGCAGAAAAAAAGAGGAAAAGAAGGACTGGACTGTTGGCCAGTGGTTCATGGTCCTCTTTTCTTATGAAAGTAAAGTGTGCCTTTCAGTCAATAATCAAGTTCCAAGGATTTGGAGAAAGACGGGTGAGGAACAGAACCCAAGCTGCTTGAGGTCTAGTGTGAAATATCCACAGTCAGTCATGATTTGGGGTGCTATGTTCTGTTGTTTCCTGACTACAATTATGTAAAAATAAACAAATAAATACTTGAAATCATTTCAATTGTGGGCCCTGAATCTAATCTATGAAAGTTTAACTTTTTCAATGGAATTATGGAAATTGAACCACTTTCCCATGACATTCAAATTTTTTGGAAAGGGGTCTGTAACTGGGGACGGGGCTGTGTTCAGATTTAACCAATCACATTCAAACTCATGTTAACATGGAGTCAGCACACACCTGCTGATTAACCCCAAATAAAGTTCAGATGTTCTTGTAGCTTTTCCTCACATTTTTGTAGCCACATCCTCCAGCACAAGCCATGGTCCACAGAGAGCTTCCAAAGCATCAGTGGGATCTCATTGTTCAAAGATATCAGTCAGGTGAAGGGTACAAAATAATTCCAAATGAATAAAAAATAACATGGAACACAGTGAAGACAGTCATCATCAAGTGGAGAAAACATGGCACAACAGTTGCAGGAATTTCTGGCAAGTACTGGCTGTGTAGTACATGTGACAACAATCTTCCGTCTTCTTCATATGTCTGGGCTATGGGGTAGGGTGGCAAGACAGAAGCCTTATCTTACCAAGAGAAACATCCAAGCCCGGCTTCATTTTGCAAAAACACCATTGAAGTCTCCCAAATGCATGGGGGAAATGTGTTATGGTCCGATGAAACCAAGGCTGAACACTTTTGGCCATAAGTCCAAAAGGTATATTTGGTGCAAAAACAACACTGCTCATCACCAAAAGAACACCATGCTTACAGTGAAGCATGGTGGTGGCAGCATCATGCTTTGGGGCAGTTTTTCTTCAGCTGGAACTGGGGCCTTAGTCAGGGTGGAGGGAATTATGAACTGTTTCAAATACCAAGCAGTGTTGGTACAAAACCTTCAGGCTTCTGTTAGAAAGCTGAAGATGAAGAGGAACTTTATCTTTCAACACAACAATAACCCTAAGCACACAGCCACATCAACAAAAGAATGTGGGGTAATCTGAAGATGGCTGTACACAGGAGATGCCCTCGCTATCTGTCACATTTGGAGTGGTTTAGTAAAGAAGAGTGGGCAAATATTACCTCATCAAGATGTGCCACACTGAGCACATCCTACAGCCAATTAAGAGATGCCCTGAGCATATACAGTGAAAAGGCAGAGAAGCTTGGCCTTCAAGTGAGCTGGACAAAGACCAAGTTTATGCATGTCGGTGATGGACCAGATCCACCCCCTCTTCAGCTTGGCAACAACATTGTTAAGCCTGTCAAGAGCCTTGTATATCTTGGCTCCACAGTTACAGACAATGGGGACCTAAAACCAGAAATTACTCACAGAAGAGCCCTGGCAGCTTCATCTCTGCGGTCTCTCTGGAAACCAGAGAGACCGCAGCGTTGCTCCATCTCACACAAAATGAAGCTCCGAATTTACAACTTGGCAGTACTCATCCTCTATGGCTCAGAGACGTGGCCCTTGAACAATACGCTGGCTGCAAGAATAGATGGTTTTGATAGCAGGGCTCTCAGAACCATCGAAAACATCAGGTGGCACCAACAAAGTGCTAAGAGCCCAAAAGTGTCAGCCTAGAGCATCTTGCTTGGCTGCGCTACGACGTACCCGCTGGTTTGGCCATGTCCTCCACCTACCTCCTGACCATCCGACGCAAGCCATTCTTCAGTTTGACCCAAGGGCAGCAGGTTGGAGACGGCCACAAGGCAAGCCCCGCACACAATGGGTCAACATCATAGCAGACAACACAAACTTGCTGTGGAAGATGCAGATCTGCTGACACGGGACTGCGAGCTTTGGAAGAAATTGGTTGACCTGGACCGGCCTCACCGCAGGAGCCCAAGTTAATTAGTTAGTTTTGTATCTGTATGGTGTTTTCATGTTTATTTATTATTTTTGTATATATATATATATGTATGGTGGTGGTGGACAAAGAGCAGAGGAAAGCCGTTGTGGTCGACATAGCAATACCAAGCGACTTCAACATCAGGAAAAAGGAACACAAGAAACTAGAGAAATACCAGGGGCTCAGAGAAGAGTTGGAGAAAACCTGGAGGGTGAATGCATCAGTGGTGCCCGTGGTCATTGGGGCACTCGGGGCAGTGACCCCCAAACTGGAGGAGTGGCTCCAGCAGAACCCAGGAAATACATCAGACATCTCGGTCCAGAAAAGTGGAGTTCTCGGAACAGCAAAGATACTGCGCAGAACCCTCAAGCTCCCAGGCCTCTGGTAGAGGACCCGAGTTTGGAGGAAAAAAAAAAAAGAGAGACCGCCCGCGGAGGGTGAGGAAGAGTTTTTTTTTTTTTATATATATAGATATATGTAATGTTTTTAATGTTTGCCCTATTTAGTGTGGTGTGTTAACACTAGAAGTCCCAGGGATTTCTATATCCCCCCAGAAGTCCCAGAGCAAGGTCAAATGAACTCTAGGACCAAACTGACGACTCTGATGGCTACAATTTGCATCTATTCATTTGTTAATGAATCACCTGAGAAATCAGCAGGGGGGAGAGCCTGACTCTAACAATGGAAGTCTGGAATGTTAGGAGGAAGTGCCCTGGAAGCTAAAGTCACAATGCCCCGTTTATTAACTCGTTCTGCTTGATGCTGGGGGAGAACAAACACAGACTACAAACATTGAAAGAAACACTTGAGGGCAAAAAAACATCAGATTTAATGTGTAGTGTAAATGGGGCCTGAGACAAATCCAGTAAAGACATTGTTACTGAGCACCGCAAGAACCTGGGTGTGCCTCTCAACAATAAACTGTATAATAAGGGCCATAGTGTAAAAATATATATATATATATATTTTTTATTATCACAATCCCTTCACAACCTGGTCAAGACACTGATGTGCATCAGAATTTATGAACTTTGATGAAATCATAGCATGTTCAGAATGTGTTCAGAGTATGTTCACAGGTTGGGGTGGGGTAGGGAGGAGCTGGGATAATTTCCATACCTATAGGAATAGCCTATTTTCATGCAGCCTTTTGTGCTGTGGGGAATAAATAGCTGACTGCTTCCACCACACAGTCATTAAAAATAAATAATTTTTGTGTTCTTTTTGAATGAAGCTTGTGTTGGAAAGTTGGCATTTAAAAATAAAAAAAGTAACCAGAAAAATTGTAGATGTTATACAAAAAATGACAAAATCAGGAAAAAAGGTTGCTGTGTCATAGAGGGTTAAAGCCTCCACCTTATGAGAATTTTAAATATATATTTCTTACATAGTCCATTAACACATGTAAAAAAAACCCAAAAAGAGTTAAAATATCAATGCAACTGTATATAACTATATATTAACTGAAATTCTTCCTGAACCCAGGATTCAGGGCCCCTCCTGTGGTGCGACACTTACTGCCTCATTGACATAACAAAAGCAGCTGAGGACAGGCGTTAGCTCAAATCCTTTGGGTCGAATGACCCCTCTCTGGGTTTTATAGGTAAAAAGTTCATTTGACCCCTCTGTGGGACTTCTAGTGTTAAAAGCCAGGGTGAAAAGTGGCCTATTGAGAGTAGTAAGCACCCCCAATCAAAAACCCCCCACCCGGCTGCCCTATCTGGTGGAGTGAGTGGTGAACATGACTCAGCACTTTTGATGAACTATGTTTGTTATTGAAGTGGTGCTGATGTAAATCTCAGCAAACAGTGGAAGGTGAAAGAGAAAAGACTTTGTAGGAATGGTCTCCAGTGTGTAGGTGAGTTTTAGACACTGTGTGATCTTCAGATTTATGAAGGATTGAAGCCAAATAAAGCCTCAGTCCAACAGACTTGTTCTCCTGTTCAGTGGAAACATGCTGAGATGTTCCACACATGAGCTGAGCTCCAAACGCTGCTCCACACTCACTGCACTGTGGCTCTGCAGGACATCACCCACTGTTACTGATGTTCACATGATGTCAGCATGTCTGAGTGTCTGTGTCTTCTCCACAGCAGCTTGGAGGGTGTGGATGGTTCCTCTGGAGCTGAGCCTGACTCCATCTTTACGGTGTGTACGACACACACACACACACACACACACACACACACACACACACACACACACACACACACACACACACACACACACACACACACACACACACACACACAGATGATTGGAGCAGGTCTTCACTCATCACCTTTAATGTACTTGTGTTCCAGCTGCTGGAGGACAACATCATCAGCTTTGTTAAGGCTGAACTCAAACACATGCAGAAGATTGTGGATGGAGATGATCCAGAATGCTCAGAGAGTCAGATGGAGGGTGAAGATGAGGAGCAGAGGAGGAGCAGGGAGGACTTTCTGAACATCACACTGTATTTCCTGAAGAGGATGAAGCAGGAGGAGCTGGCTGAGCGTCTGCAGAGCAGTAAGAGCATGTGAACATCTTCACTGTAAGGAACATCACATGAAAGACACAAAGCTGGCTTTTCTTTTTCAAAGCATGATTCAATCAGTCACATTTAATCTGAGGAACCATCCAGACTGAGAACATCACACACTTTGATCTCCAATGTTCAAACCTGCTCTGACTTCTCCACTCTAACATTAAGTTTGTCTTCATTCAGGAACAAAAGCTCCTCGATACCAACGTGAGCTGAAGTCCAAGCTGAAGAAGAAGTTCCAGTGTGTGTCTGAGGGCGTGGCTAAAGCAGGAAGTCCAACCCTACTGAAGAATATTTTCACAGAGCTCTACATCACAGAGGGAGGGGGTGGAGAGGTCAACCAGGAACATGAGGTCATGCAGATAGAAACAGCATCCAGGAGATCAGACACAGCAGAAAGAGCCATCACACTAGAAGGGCTCTTTAAAGCCCCTCCTGGAAGACCTCGACCAATCAGGACAGTGATGACAAAGGGCGTGGCTGGCATTGGGAAAACACTCTTAACACACAAGTTCACTGTAGACTGGGCTGAAGACAAAGCCCAGCAGGAGGTTCACTTCACATTCCCACTAACCTTCAGAGAGCTGAACGTGCTGAGGGGGAGGAGCTTCAGCTTGGTGGGACTTGTTGATCACTTCTTCTCTGGAAGCAAAGAAGCAGGAATCTGCAGCTTCCAGGACTTTCTGGTTTTGTTCTTCTTGGATGGTCTGGATGAGTGTCGGCTCCCTCTGGACTTCCTCAGCACTCGGACCCTGACTGATGTCTCAGAGTCCACCTCAGTGGAGGTTCTGCTGATAAACCTCATCAGAGGAGAACTGCTTCCATCAGCCCTCCTCTGGATAACCACACGGCCTGCAGCAGCCAATCAGATCCCTCTTGAGTTTGTGGACATGGTGACCGAGGTCAGAGGGTTCACTGACCCTCAGAAGGAGGAGTACTTCAGGAGGAGGTCCATAGATGAGAAGCAGGTCAGCAGGATCATGTCCCACATCAGGACGTGTCGTAGCCTCCACATCATGTGCCACATCCCGCTCTTCTGCTGGATCACTGCTACAGTTCTGGAGAACATGTTGAAGAGCAGAGAGAAGGGAGAGCTGCCCAGGACTCTGACTCAGATCTACAGCCACTATGTGGTCATTCAGAACAAAGTCAAGACAGTGAAGTTTGATGGAGGAGCTGCCACAGATCCACACTGGAGTCCACAGAGCAGGGAGATGATGGAGTCTCTGGGAAAACTGGCTTTTGAGCAGCTGCAGAAAGGAAACCTGATTTTCTATGAGAGTGACCTGACAGAGTGTGGCATGGACCTCAGAGCAGCCTCAGTGTGCTCAGGAGTGTTCACACAGGTCTTCAGAGAGGAGAGCAGCCTGTACCAGGACAAGGTGTTCACCTTCATCCACCTGAGCCTTCAGGAGTTTCTGGCTGCTCTTCATGTCCATCAAAACTTCATCAGCTCTAAAGTCAACCTGCTGGAACATAAACCACAGAAGAAGAAGAGCTTCAAGGTGTTTACATTTCAAAAACCAACTCTGAACCTTCTCCATCAGAGTGCTGTGGATGAGGCCTTACAGAGTCCAAACGGACACTTGGGCTTGTTCCTCCGCTTTTTGCTGGGTCTTTCACTGCCGACCAATCAGAGGCTCCTACAAGGCCTGCTGACACAGACAGGAAATGACTCACAGACCAATCAGAGAACAGTTAAATACATCAAGAAGAAGCTGAGTGAGAGGTTGTCCACAGAGAGAAGCATCAACCTGTTCCACTGTCTGAATGAAGTGAATGATCGCTCTCTGCTGGAGCAGATCCAAGAGTCCATGAAATCAGGAAGTCTCTCCAGAATCGAACTGTCTCCTGCTCAGTGGTCAGCTCTGGTCTTCATCTTACTGTCATCACAAGAACATCTGGATGTCTTTGACCTGAAGAGATTCTCTCCTTCAGAGGAAGCTTTTCTGAAGCTGCTCCCAGTGATCAAAGCCTCCAAGAAAGCTGAGTATGTGACTATAGAAGAACATGTCTTTAATTATCTCAAAGACAAACATCTGTAAGGTTTCTCTGATTCTTCATCAGGTTGATTTCCTGTGGTCTCTCAGAGAGAAGCTGTGCAGCTCTGTCCTCAGTCCTCAACTCTCAGTCCTCCAGTGTGAAACATCTGGACCTGAGTAACAATGATCTGCAGGATTCAGGAGTGAAGCTGCTGTGTGAAGGACTGAAGAGTCCTCACTGTAAACTGGACTCTCTCAGGTCAGTGGATCACATGTTCCATCAACATTGTCCTGTTCCTCGTCTCCTCACTTGTTTCCTGAGTTGTGGATGTTTTTCTGAATCCAGTCTGTCAGGTTGTGTCATCACAGAGGTGGGTAGGGCTTCTCTGGCAGCAGCTTTGAGCTCCAACTCCTCCAGTGTGAGAGAGCTGGACCTGAGCTACAACCATCCAGGAGACTCAGCAGTGAAGCTGCTCTCTCAGAGACTGAACACTCTGAGGTGAGACACATCACAGCAGCTCATCACATGTTCACATCAATCCCCATCACATGTGTGACAAAGAGCTGTATCAGAGGAATGTGATGAAGGTGTGAGAGGTGGGACACTAAAGGAGGAGGACTGGGACAGGTTAGAGGAATGAAGGACAGAGATAAGAAGGTAGTGAGGAGTGAGGAGAGGCTGATGGAGAACTATGAGGAGCTGATGAAGGAATGAGAGAGAAGATCAGAGGAGGTGGAACCAATCAGTGAGGATTGTGTTCATACAAAAATATAAATATATCTTGTGAAATTATATTTTAATATTTTCTCTGACACAAGTTATCAAGTCAAAAAATTAGGGAAGAACCGAAAGGTAAATTACTAGCCGAAAACCAAAATAAATTATTGCATTTCTAGCTCTGAATGTTACAAACCACTAAAATTAAAGCATTGCAATTGTATAAATCAAAACCAATGATTCAAATAATCAATCAATTAAAAGAAGGGTGGGGGATTTTTTTTTGATTGAAATTGTCTTAATGTTCTGACAGAAATTAAGATCTTATGTGCTCTGAAAAAAGAAACAAAGAAAATCCATCATGTGTAGCAGCTGTAAACCTGTAAAAACCATAGAAAAAAGACGGTTTGTTTTTTTATTAACCAATCACGTCTCTCTGTGTCCCTGCTCGTTCTCCACCCCTCACGTGCTCGAGCCCACACTCAAAGTGCGTCATTGGTGACGGACTTAAAACAGAGTTTTTAGTCACGTTTTTTAACATACAGTATATAATGATAAAGTTTAGTGTTTACTTACTGCTGAATGAGATGATGTAGTTTCTACACAATACAAACAATGAGCTTAGATCCACTTCTGCAGCAGCTGTGCTAATGCATGTGAGTGAGACGGAGCACAGAGGGGAGGGGGGTGAGCTACATTCAAAATCATGCTAGCTTTCAAAAATCACCTACCCTGCCTTTAAAATATGAAAATATTTATTTAGCACTGACATTCCAACAATGCGTAATATAAAATAAAATAATACAATGTTTAACTTGACCCACTCATACAATTATTAAAACAGAAATATGTATGTTTTTAAAACGTTTTAAATTTATTTCAAACTGTAGACTTATGTTACAAATATCATTGTTTAACAATTGTTAGAGTTTTTGAGCTAACTCTGGTGTTCAGTACCTGAGATTTCATACAGAGAGACATAGTCAGAGGTTTTGCTGAATCAATCAATCAATTTATTAGAGATGAACAGAAAATGAATCAACAAGTCATAACAAGTCAATAGAAGAACAGACACTCATCTAAAACACAGCTGTGGTCCTCAGGGTCTGCTCACTCCCTGGACCCCAAACATAGATTTATCAGCGTTTTTATATATTTAGAAATCAAATGATCAGCTCCTTGTAATTAGTTAAACATGTTATTTACTGGTGATTTAAAGCAATACAAATTATGTTTAAGATTTATTGATTTATTCATTATTATTGATCATTAGATCAGATGTTCTGAAACTGTTTGTCCTTGTTCTGAAAATGACAGCTAATGAGCTGAATATATTTTATAAATAGATTTATTGAGTATAAAGATATATAATTATAGTATTACACACAAAAAGAAACAATGAATAATAATCCAATCTAACATTTCCTCTCTTCACACTGTTTAACAGTGTGACTATGTAAATTTATGAATACGACAAAATATTGAATTCAGACTATGTTTTATTATGTTATATTAACGTTATTTGGAAATTATAATATCAGGTTACTTAAAGTAAGCTTGTTAATTTATTTTAACGTTATTTTTCCTTTAATTTATTTTAAAGTTAAAATTCCTATTTTGTTTACCATTGTTAGAGTGGGCCAAAAACTTTTATTTAACTTTATTACATTTATTTGGATTTACTGTTATACTATGTTTTAATATAAGAAAAAAGTTATAACTAGAACAGAACAGAATACAAACATGATTTGTGTTTAAATTGAATAAACATAGTAAACTTGAAATAAGCCACTTATATTTATCTGTACAAACAATAACTGAAAATATGCGCATCAAAATCAATCTTATAAAACATCACATGATTACAAAAGGTGTTGTAAGAATTATTCAATACAGATTTTATAATTTCTTTATTACATTGTAGGAAATCAAATCCTCCAAGTTTGATCTTTGACTTAGGACACTGGCTTCACCAGGCAGTGGAGCCAAGGAGTCTGTCTCCTACTGTGAAGTGCAAACGTGCCCCACAAGGGATCTTCTCCCTCTTCCTGCCCGAACAAAAGAACAACAGAATCCAAGAACAGTTTGTCTTCTATATCACCTCTCCGCTACATTACGATCAAAAGAAGAACATCCCTCTTCTCCCCCCTTTTCAAACAGATACTTTTGGGATGCTGTAAGATCAAAGAACTGTCCCAATGACCCTTTGACCCCCTGCAGATGTTGCCACCTCCCGAACCCACAACAATGGTTACACAGGACGTTGGAATAACCCTACCTCTCCTGCCCAAATGAGAACAACGAACATGTGCTTGACTGGAAAATCACAAAAGAAAGGATTATTGTTACGGGTTCCTGCAGAAATTGAAATTGCAAATATTGTCTGTCCTCTTTTCATGTAATTCAATAACCAACAGAATGCTATTTTAAAGTGCTTATCCTTTAAAAGTGCTTAAAAATACCAGAAAACATCACAAAAGTTAGTTTGGGGTAACTACTGCAACCATATAGTTAAGAAGAGGCATAACATGACTTTTTAACATTTATGTTTATGAGTTATTACATGTAAAATTCATTAACCGGTTCCTAAAGTGATCCTAGGCTATTTTCCAGTCGTGTTTGGTATCAAACTCTTTCGTAATACATGATATTTCAAGATATGATGTTGAAAAGATTATTTGAATATGCTGAACTCATTATTATGGTTTATGTGTAAATCTAGGAATCATCCCTCCTGTTTGTCTCTGTCTCACATACCACACACCCAAGACACACCCAAAGGCAGCCAGCTGAGTTGCTGGCAACTTTAAACCAATCAACGAAGTTCCCTCCTTAGGAGGCAAGTCCCAAAGATAAGCTTTTAAAAGGAAGAACGCCGTTCCTAACTTCAGTTTGGGACGCGGGCGTTTCATGCTCAATGCGTTTCCCTCCCCATCTTTTCATTTATTTCATTTTATTTTTAGTTGAAACAGTTAGATTTTTGGAACCAACAGCTGCTTGGTTCGGACGAATACAGCATCTAGTGACGTGCGTAACAGCCGAAGGAAGCCCGGCCTGCGACCCATTGGGGTTAGCCACAAGCCATTCTCTAACCCAGCTGTGAAGGCCAGAACCGCTTGGATCGGCTGAAGGGTCTATACTCTGTGAAACCCAACAGAACTCAACGGTGGCACGTCCTGCTGCATTTCTTCAAACAGCACCTCCAGGTCCAACCCTGACATCATCTTCAAGGTACAAGAATGAACTTTCATCAGCAACTTCATCCACAATAGATCACATACATACTTCCATAACTACAAACTCACACACACTCACAACATGTTCCACACAGTTCATCTCATTCATGTGTGTTCGTCTCCCCTTGTCTGTCTTCCTCTCTTTGTTATGAGCTCTCTTTATGATTTTATTCTTTGATTTTATGATTTTATTATTTGAATATGTATCCTGCATTTTTATTCAATATTTGGTAGACTAGCTTTCTCCTAGATTAGTGATTTCACTTTATTACATATAATCCTCACTTTTATTATCCTAGAAATGCATTTTATCATGATTTAATTATCCCATTTCAATTGATATTTTGACTGTGTTAATTGTTGACTTTTGAATAAAAGGTTAAACATAATATTTGATTCCTCTGATTCATTAAAGCTGTGACTATGGTGTAGATTTGCTGTTAGAATTCACTTTCCCCTGGTTTCACATTGATGAGTTTAGTCTAAAAACTTAGACATATTTCTCCTGTTAAAAGGAGTGGCACCCCGCAAAATTTGAAGTAATATTAATAATCATAATTAATATTCTTAGTTATCTAACCCATTAATAATAACTCATCCTCCTACACATACAACCACATAGTGTGGTGAGTCTATGATTGCTATGTAGTGTGTGTGTATTTTATTTTAATATCACTTCTCTTTCCATGTGGATGTGAAAACCCACAGCAGGAACCTTAACTGATTGATTGATTGATTCTTATTTCTTAGTGAGGAAAAATACATTCACGGTCCTGCCTGCCCACAGCGACCAATCAGGAAATGACTTTCAGAAATTAATATCAATCTTTATCAAATTTATATGGAAGCTTTTGAAACACAAACGACAAAAACACGTGATCACCCTCTAATATAAACTGTGTAGAAATAATATATTAATATAATATAGAAACTTTTGTTGAATAAAAATCAATTGAAACACAGTGATATCGCTTACTCATTTAAATTACAATGATATGAATCTATATTAGTTAATTAGTGTTATTCTATCAGCTGTTCTATTTCCTAACTGAGCAGGTGGTTTGTTTCAGATTATTTTATATTTAAAGTAATTTATCATTGCCCTCTCTTGTAACTTATTATATTTACTAAAAATAAATAAATCATAATTAAAGTTTAACATATACGTCCTAGACTAAATCAAATATTTATCCAATGGTTTCTGTTCTCAGCTGGTGATGTCTGTATCATGTGAACAAAAAACTACATTTATATACATTTCAAAGGTTGATTATGATTTTTTTAATATTTCAAGTTATAATTTCTATCTAATTCTATCCATGTCTACATATTTATTTATCTATTTGAGGATATAAATACACATAAGGGTTTTAGTTGTGAGATTTTTAGAACATAAATAGAGGAAAATGACAATATTTTACACAGTTGTAACATAATATTCAAACTAACAGAGATTATTAAAGAAGTGAATAAAAAAGTAAGAAAATAACCCAAAGAACTGAAAAGTAAATCAAATCATTAGAATAAAACAGTAAATAGAACAAAACAGAAATGTAACTAGGTGTTATGTTAATTTATGCCTCTACTAATATTTATATAGATTACAAGGGAACAGATTTTTGATTGTATTTATGTCTTTATTATCTCTGTAAAGAGTCCTAGTTAAATCTATAGACCACGTACCATGTACAGTTCAGCCCCCCCACCTTTGATTAGACGTTTTAGGTGGTGAGGTTGTTTTTATAACCTCAGGTGATCAGCCATTGTTCTGCATTCTGGGCCAGGGTCTATACAGTATATATGATTCCTCAATATATGAAATAATGTTATCCATGTCTGTTATTAAGATCATTTGTTCATTTACCTTTTAACTAAAAAATATGACTTTTATTCAAGCTACAACTGTAAAGTGTTGGGGAGTGTTACATTGTGTATGTACTGTATGTGTGTATGTATATATGTGTGCAAACAGCTATCCTTCTATCACATGATCACTCACTCAAAGACACGCCCTGGTACATTTTTCACTCACAACACGTTTCTCTCAGTTATACATAAAGTGTCATCATCCAACAATCAATCACTCTATGACACGCCCACTAGCACACTCACACTCACAACACGTTTCTCCCATACATACAGCATGACATCATCCTTATTCATTCACCCACACATACATATATATCTGTGTGTGTGTGTGTGTGTGTGTGTGTGTGTGTGTGTGTGTGTGTGTGTGTGTGTGTGTGTGTGTGTGTGTGTGTGTGTGTGTGTGTGTGTTGTTTCCATAATATCTTATTTAATCAATGTTTATATGTTGTAATTATTCTGTTGTGTAAATGTTTATTTTCTAGGTCAAACAATGTTATTTTTCTATTCTTTCTGTATCAGTTGTGAACAAGTTGTGTTGTGTGTTATCTAATGTTCTTTCTACCAGTTCACTGCAGTTCACACAAGATATAGTTTCATAATCATTCATTTCATTCATGTCAAAAAGAGGAGAAATTCATTTCTGGTTAATTTATTAAAGCTGTTTTAATTTAATATATGTTGATTTGGACATTTCTGATTTAAGATCAGAAAAACATTTGTTTGATGTGTGTTTTGTTTCTATGTTTATTATTATTAAATAATGGAATAATGTGAAAGTTGTGACTTTTTAGGACATTAGTGATTTTAAATGAAATATTCAAAATCAAACTAAAACATAAATATTGTTGTGGTTCTTATTTTTTTCTTAGTCTTTATATATTTTAGGTTTAAAAATATAATAATTACTGGTTTATGGAGGAGATATTTTTATGTGAAACATTTCAAATCTAACTTTGGAACAAAGGCTGAACTTTTATTAAAAAGTTTCTCAACCAAAATGTATTTTAGTTCATTTTCCTAATTTGATATTACAATTTAAGTTTTTTAGTTTGTTCAATAATTAGTATTTTATTTTATTTCATTAATGTTTTCGTTTTTTAATTAAACGAGACAAATTACAGAATTATTAGCGTTATCTATAAAACCTTATGGGATTGAACATATAGTTTTGATTTAATGATTTCTAAACTGATGTGTTTCATGTTAACATACACCAACATATTTTAGCAGCATCAGCATTATTGTTTTCTGTGACGTGTCCTTCAGTCTTTACTTGTTTTATCAGGAGGGAATGATTAGAACACTTTAGTTTAGTCTTTTCCCAGCAGCAGAGTTTTTTCAGAGTGTTTCCTTTTGAGGGAGAATTCATTCTGTATTTGTTCATAGTATCCATAGCAACGGTCATCTACCAATCACTAACAGCCACTGGTAGATGACATGTCCAGATCAGTCAGATCAGATTATTTATCATTATTCTTATTTCATATTATTATTATTATTATTATTATTATTATTATTATTATTATTATTATTATTATTATTATTATTATTATTATTATTATTATTATTATTTTGATGTCATGTTTTTGAAGGAAACAGTTTGTTCTTTATTCTGAGTTTAACATAATCAAAACTATCTGAATGGAGCCATTTTGAGTCTATAAGTTTTTATAATGTGTGTTTGGCTATTTTCAAAAAACAAAGTTGTCCTGATTTTTTATTTTATTTTATTATTACCCAAGAGGTTTTTGGTAAATTGTCATTATAACAAAAGTATTTTGTGTTGTCATATTTGGTGCCTTTGGAGATCAACTTATTTACTTATTTTATGACTTATTTAAGTATTTGTTTACTTATTTCTTTATTTAATTCATTCATTTTTATATTTATTTGTGTCTCAGTCTTCATTTATTCATTTAATTCATTTTTAGCCTGTTCTAGTTGTAAAAGTTAAAGTAGTAAAATATATTTAAACTAAAGTATTTTATAATTATTATTTCTAGTGTTAATTATTTGTGTAAAGTTGTTCAGCTAATGTTCAAATCTATGTTTCTTTTTATTTTATTTTTTTTCATGTGTGTGTTTATGTGTAGATATATATGTATAGGTGTATATGTATTTTATCAATCTCTATTTATCAGTTATATATGGGTGTGTAATTATATGTGTTAGTGTATATATATGTACATTTATGTGAATGTTGTGAATGTTGAAGTTTTAGATACTGTCGTTAGCCCGCGGGACTTTATAACGGTAGGGGATCTAAAACTGTCGTAACTTCACACAAGAATTCCCCCTCTACCTTGTCACCGAAGCTGGCTGCCTATCCTCTATTAAATGTTATATTAATAAAGAAAAGGACTATATGTACCTCCTCTTATAGGAAGTCCAAGAGTCGTCTCGCTATTTTGTGGGATTGATATTAAGACCCACCGAGTGTAGGTCAAGGCTGGAAACAACTCTTTTTTACAACAGCATGAGTTAGCCCCCCCCTGACTCCCCTGATAAAGAGGGAGCCAAAGGCAGATTCACTTACCAGAGGTCTAGAAGTGTGTCTCTCGACCCAGGAGTCATCTCAGATGTGGGTAGTATATACATTGCAGGTTGATTTAATCAAGAAGGCTTCTTAATATTTAATGGTTTTTATTAAAGGTTTACAAAAATCAAGTAAAAGTCAATCAAAAAGTTTCAAAGTATCAAAGTCCTAAACTATCAGCCGATAGAGAAAGACGGGGGCCTCATGAACAACTGAATGTCCGTCTAAAGGAGGCCCACGAATACAGTAATCAGTGATATATTTATAGGCCAAAGCATGGCGTGATAACGTGTCATAATACATGCCCTAATCACCTTAGCGAATAGAAAAAGAGAACACAAGTTCATACTGATGTCAAGGCCTTACTGGCGTAGCAGTAGCAGGTGCTCTAACTCACCCAGCTGTCATACGAAAGTACAAAAGCTTATACAGATGTCATGGCAATACAAAAGTACAAAAGTTCACTCAGATGTCATGGTCCAACTGGAGTACAAAAAGTTACTTAAAGGTGGTTTCCATCTGTTTGTGTGGTTAATACTTAATGCATCCTGTTTAACCAACACCTCGAGGTGTTAGTTCTTCTTTCGAAAAACAGACGTCTTCTAAGAAAAAAGAAGTATCACTACCGGATGGTCATGTTTAGGTCACATTGAGGTCACATTTTTCCTAGCATTTCTCTATAACAATGGCAGTTTAATAGCTGTATTGGTTAAATAAGCATTTCTTTGCAGGATAATGAATGAATGATTAATACACAATCATACAACAGATACAAAGTCATAAATATATTTTATCAAGATTATTGTTATTATTTATTAAAGAGAAGTGTTGAGAGGTTAGTAAATTATACTTCTGTGAATATGTATTGATGTCTTATGTTTAATTTTCCTTTTTATTATGTTTTTGAAATAATCACTATATACAGTCAATCAATAGGTTTGTTTATTCATTTATTTATCATTGTAATGTATTAGAATTCATAAGACAAATGTATTTCTAAAGGGAGAATTATGATTTAGTGTGTGATATTATCCACATTCAAAAACTAAAAAGAATAAAAATATGTACGACTACCAAACTTATTTAAACTGCAAAGGACCAAATAGTGTAAATATACATATATATAATAGTGTATAGTTAAGATCAGAGGAGGTGGAACCAATCAGTGAGGATGAAGAGAGGAACACTTTGAAGGAGATGAAGAAGGTGAAGCTGTTGAAGACAAACCAGTAGAAACATGGAGAGCTTGATGGAGATGGCATCAGGTTTCTGAGCAGCACTTTGGACTCTTTAGGTGTGTAAATCACTGCCTGTGTTTGCTCCTGCAGGGCGGACCATGGAGGAGAGCAGAGGATCAAAGCTGGTGTGAGGAAGTGTAAGTGTGTGTGTGTGTTCATTCAAAGTGTCCTCATGAAGCTCTGAGTGAATGAACATGTCAGTGATACAGAGACAATGAAGCATCACATGATCAACTGTTGTTTCTTTGTGTCTCATCAGATTTCTGTCACATTCACCTCGACACAAACTCCATCAACAGAAACCTCAGACTGTCTGACAACAACAGGATGGTGACACGTGTGGAGGAGGAGGAGCTTTATCCTGATCATCAGGACAGATTTGATCACTACTATCAGGTTCTGTGTAGTACTGGTCTGACTGGTCACTGTTACTGGGAGGTGGAGTGGAATGGAGATGTTAATATCGCAGTGAGTTACAGAGGAATCAGAAGGAAAGGAGACAGTTATGATTGTTGGTTTGGAAATAATAATCAGTCCTGGATTCTGAGATGTTACAGAGGTTTTTACTCCTTCAGACACAATAACATAAACACACGTACCTCCTGTCCCTGTGGTTCCTCTGGTAGAGTAGGAGTGTATGTGGACTGTCCTGATGGACGTCTGTCCTTCTATGAAGTCTCCTCTGACTCTCTGACACTCATCTACACCGTCTGTACCTCCTTCACTGACACTCTGTATCCTGGGTTTGGGATTGGGTTCATTGGTTCCTCAGTGTCTCTGAGTCCTCTGTGAGACAGACAGACAGACAGACAGACACAGATAAACAGACAGACAGAGAGACAGTCACACAGACAGACACACACAGCTACACAGACAGACAGACAAACAGACAGGCAGACAAACACACACACACACACACAGAAAGACAGACAGACAGACACACAGCTTCACAGACAGACAGACACACTGACAGACAAACAGACAGACAGACACTTAGCCAGACACACAGAGAGACAGACACATAGACTGACAGACAAACAGACAGGCAGACAAACACACACACACACACACACACAGAAAGACAGACAGACAGACACACAGCTACACAGACAGACAGACACACAGACACTGACAGACAAACAGACAGACAGACACACAGAGAGACAGACACATAAACTGACAGACAGACAGACAGGCAGACAAACACACACACACACATAGACAGACAGACAGACAGACAGACAGCTACACAGACAGACAGACACTAAGACAAAGAGACAGACACACAGACAGGCAGACAGACACACTGGCAGACAGACAGACACGCAGACAGACAGGCAGACAAACACACACACACAAATAGACAGACAGACAGACAGACAGGCAGACAAACACACACACAGAAAGACAGACAGACAGACACACAGCTACAAAGACAGACAGACACACAGACACACTGACAGACAAACAGACATACACACAGACAGACAGACACTTAGACAGACACACAGAGAGACAGACACGCAGACAGACAGACAGGCAGACAAACACACACACACACACACATAGACAGACAGACAGACACAGCTACACAGACAGACAGACAGACACACCGACAGACAAACAGACCCGCAGACAAACAGACACATAGACTGACAGACAGACAGACAGACACGTAGACTGATAGACAGACAGACACGCAGACAGACAGACAGACAGGCAGACAAACACACACACAGAGACAGACAGACAGACAGACAGACAGACAGACAGACAGACAGACACAGCTACACAGACAGACAGACACACCGACAGACAAACAGACATGCAGACAGGCAGACAGACCGACAGCAACACAGACAGACACACACAGAATGACAGACACAGACACACAGCTACACAGACACACACGCACAGGCAGGCAGTAACATAGACAGACAGACACATAGACTGACAGACAGACAGACAGACAAACCCACACTAACACACACATAGACAGACAGACAGACACAAACAGACAGACAGACAGACAGACAGACAGACAGACAGACAGACAGACAGACAGACAGACAGACACACACAGCTACACAGACACACTGACAGACAGACAGACACAGCTACACAGACAGACACGCAGACAAACACACACACACACCTACAGACAGTCAGACACACAGACAGACAGACACACAGGCAGGCACACAGACAGACAGACACACACTGACAGACAGACTCTTAGACAAACAGACACACAGACAGACAGACACATAGGTAGGCAGACAAGCAGACAAACACACACACACACACACACACCTACAGACATTCAGACACACAGACAGACAGACATACACACAGGCAGGCAAACACAGCTACACAGACAGACAGACAAACAGACACACACACACACCTACAGACAGACATACCTACAGACAGACAGACAGACACACAGCTACACAAACAGACAGACACGCAGACAAACACACACACACACACCTACAGACATTCAGACACACAGACAGACAGACATACACACAGGCAGGCAAACACAGCTACACAGACAGACAGACAAACAGACACACACACACACCTACAGACAGACAGACAGACAGACAGACAGACATACCTACAGACAGACAGACAGACACACAGCTACACAAACAGACAGACACGCAGACAAACACACACACACACCTACAGACAGTCAAACACACAGACAGACAGACACACAGGCAGGCAGACAGACACACACACACACACAGACAGACAGACTCTTAGACACACAGACAGACAGACACACAGACAGACAGACAGACAGACACACAGACAGACAGACAGACAGACACACACAGCTACACAGACAGACAGACAGACAGACAGACACAAAACAGACAGCCACACAGACAAAGAGATAGACAGAAGTGTCTCTGAGTCCTCTGTGAGACAGACAGACAAGATGACTGACTTCCTGTTTGGTTTTGGGCGGGGTTATAATGTATCTTTTTGCTCATCTTGGGGTCAAGAATACATGTAAATTTGATGTGAATCCATTGAAAAATAGCAAAGATACAGCATTTAGAATGTGACGGTGAAGGATTTTACAGTGACATTATAGGCCCCTCCCACTGATCACAGCCTGTTTTTTCTATCAGGACCTGTTCCCATCTTATAAGATTCATCCAACACTATTTTGAAGTCAACACGATCTTCTTTCCGGACGCCTAAAAGTGGAACCATCTGAGAACACAAAGCATGAGGTCACATCTGTCTCATGTTCTTCTTCTCCACAAAAGTGAAACTGTTCTTAATTCACAAGTTTTATTATGAATGATGATAAATGTGTACAGAATAAAGTAGATGATGTTAGTCCATCACCTGAGGATTATAGAGGGGATACATTTTCTATCAGGCACAGTGAGACAGGCTGAAATCATTTGTATCTCCTGATAACATGTTCTGGTCCACAGTCCTGTATCACCATGTGTCTGTGTTGAGAATGTCTGAATAAATGCTATGAAGTTATGATGATCAACAGAGGCTGAATTAAAAAATACACCATTATCTAAAGATCAGATCTCCTGTGTAAAGGAAAGTGAGTTACATCAACAACTACTGTTGGCAGTGCTGCAGTAAGTTCATCAGAACATCATTGAGTGAAAAAGGTGGATCTGAGTCTGACAGTGTGTTCAAATGTTCACAGTGGTGTTGATTTTACTGTATCACAAGTTGGACACATTGATCTAAAGACTGAATTACAGCGTGTTTGAGTCTAGAACCCAGAGAGTATTTAGCTAACGTTTAGTTAGCAGGCTGGTCGCCTAGCAACATTACACTTTCATAGAAAAAGGAGAATATATGACATTGTCAAGCAGATCTATGAATACTATTAACTTTAACAACATGTAATGTACAGAATAGCATTATTATTATTATTAGTAATATTATTATCAAATTATATATCATTTAGGGCTCTATTGTGTCTGCTTTATAGGTACAGTATATATGAGTTGTTTAATGTGTATTAAGTTTAATATTTAAAACAATTATTTTTATTTCTTAATTTATATTTTGTGTATTTTGCTCAAACTGTCTTTTTAGTGTTAATCTTACTGTCTGGATTATATCAGTTTTGTCTCTGTTTACGTACATGGTTTTGTTGTTAGATTTAGATTAAGTTGAAATTAGATATTCTGAAAATAACATTTAATTATTGTATGTTAAAAAGAAACCAAGAATAATTATCCATCTTTGACAATCAAAGCATAATCGTAACAATCCACATTTAGTTTTAATAATAAGCTAAACTGATATCTAAACACAGAATTGTAGCTCCGCCCTTCATGCGCGCTCCCACAGCAGGGGATACAGATTCTGTTGGGGGTCACTGCTTTATACGACAAAGTCCAAAATGCTTGGCCATCACATGATTCATGTAAACTCAGTTTGTTCCAGAAGTTAGTGGTGGGCAATTTGAATCCATTGACATAACTGGGATTTTTGGTAATTTGTCATCAATAACTGCATTGATTGACAATATTTATACAGTACACCATCATATGTATGTGTATATACAATATATGTTTATGTAGTTCCATAAATAGTTTTTTTTCCCCGAATGTAAATTTGTATTAATGAAAAAAAATGTTAAAAAAATATGTACATATATATTGTATACAGTATGTATTGCTTTGAATCTTTTTTAATTTTCATTGAAAAATGGGTCATTTAAACCACATCCAGACAAACACATTGAAAACATATTTATTATGTTCATATATATACCTCACCATGCAGCATCATTGATCCTCACCATGCAGCATCATTGGTCCTCATCATGCAGCATCATTAGTCCTCATCATGCAGCATCATTGGTCCTCACCATGCAGCATCATTGGTCCTCACCATGCAGCATCATTGGTCCTCACCATGCAGCATCATTGGTCCTCACCATGCAGCATCATTGGTCCTCACCATGCAGCATCATTGGTCCTCACCATGCAGCATCATTGGTCTTCACCATGCAGCATCATTGGTCCTCACCATGCAGCATCACAGCAGTAGTAGGTGTGATTACTAATATAATTAGTATAATAACTTATATAACACAGTAATAGCCTATAATACTTATAGTATTACGTATAGTTCCTCGTTTAGTTTAGCATAATTTAATTTCAACATTGTTGGTCTATTTTAAACTTCTGTGTGATTTCAATCTCAAAAGTTCTAAAGTGCATCACAGACTGTCTAATCTACTGTAGCTTCAATGCACTACAATGATAAACTGATCACTTCAGGGACTAAATGTCAGGCTCAATGAGCCGCCATTGCTGTAAATAAAACAACCATTGGAGTGAACGAGTTGTTGCTACTCTCTGGCTGTGTCCTAATGTTCCCTCCCATCTCCTTTCCTATCTCCTTTCCTATCCACTGTTCCTTCACCCCTGGAAGTGTTTAAGTCGTGGCCATGATAAAGAGCGTCCAAGTTCTCTTTAAGCTCAGGAAAAAAGAAACACACACCAGGGTGTTTACGGAAACTCACGATGACCGAAAAGTAACATACAGTAGATCATGTAAGTTACCAATGCAATAATATGAACAACTTTAAATAAATCATCTAAAACCCATATATTATTATATGTAGACATGTTATCAGATTATAACTGATATAAAACAGACAGTCTGTGGTTCTAGAAAAAGGATCAGAGACATTTTTATCCACGATGTTTTATTCAACATAATTCATATTAGTGAGTAGAAGGTGAGTGTGATCAACTATTCTCAATGTGATGTTCTTTTAGTTTAGCTTTAGTTCCTCGTTGCCATGGTAACCTCTTTTCCTTTGATTTACATTCAAACCTGTGATTTATGACATTATATCAGTGGAAAGTGTTAGAAATGAGCTTTTAGTCCATTTTAGGAAATGTGTAGTTTTTTCACCACGACAGACGACGTTCTTTGTATATTGTTTCTGCTAAATGACTGAATGTTGTTTTATAATGTGTTACTGACTGATTCTATGCACCATGTTAGTCTGTTTAAAACGTGCTGTCATACATGATATTACCATATTTGACATAACAATAAAAACTTTGTTGTAAATAACTTGTTCTCGTCCATTGAAATGTAGATAAAAAGCACCATGATTATTCCTAAATACAGCATTTTCCCACATGAACTCAAACTACACCAAGTACAGGTTCTTTTAAACAAACCAGTTCATCACCATTTTCAAAATGTTTCCAATTCCAAAACCTTCTTTATTTTCCACTAAATTCCTTAAACTGTGTCAAACTCATTTTATGTATGTATATATGTAAAGTATGGAAGGCACGGACAATATTCAAGCAATAATTAACAGATATCAGTCCCTGTAGGATCTTCACTTTACATTTACTGGATTTTGTGACTAATTTTTATTTACATTCCAAATATTTGGTGAAATATTTTGAGGATAATTGCCAAAATTTGGAAAAACTGAGAAATCTTTCAACAAATTGTGATTAAAAGGTTAATAATGATGGTGAAACTGTAAACCCTCCAAATATTGTGTTGTTTGATTGAATCTGTATTTACTCATGTTTTCCTGTGGGCTGAACTAGATGCTCTAAAGCAGGGGTGTCAAACTCATTTTAGTTAACGGGCCACATATCTTAAGTGGGTCATAGATTTTACACAGGAAAACGATTCATTTTAACATTATTGTGTCCGTTTGCACTTCTACGTAGACAAGAAATACAGAATATGTAAGAAAGTGACTACATCCAAGTAATAAGTGATAAATATCAGTCCTAACAGATCTACACTTTACATTTCATACATTTTGTCATCAATTTCTATTTAATTAAGGCAAACATTATGTCATATTTTGAGGAAAATGGAAAGATTTTGTAAGAATTTAGATTTTTTTCAACAGTTTAAAATGAAAATGACTGAAATCATGTGATAAAAGCACAGGGAAAACTGTGAGAACCTGTAAATATTGTTGACTTTGGAATTGAATGGACAACAACAAATGGTGATTGGAATGGAATGGTTACATGGTGACATCTGGGATGAAATCTAATCAGATTAAACTACGGACTAGTTGGGAAGGTCAAAAGGTCAAACCTCGGACCACAAAGAAGAGCAGATGTGTGGACAAACTTTATATTTGATATAAATGAGGGACAGACAGTACAAAGCTGTGTGTCAACAACAAGCCTGAAGCGACACCTGCAGGAGAATCAAAGTATTGCACTACTGACAGCTTTTATTCAAACTTTGAAACATTTGAAGACATTTCTTTCCTTATATTAGATCAAATTCCTTAATGGTGTGGTCAGTATTTTTCTTTAACCATAATTGGGATTCCCAGTTGAAATGCTGAACAGTGAAATGATAGAAATATATTATTTTATTACATTTAAATATCTTAGAGTTGCTCATGCTCAGACATTAGCAACATAATAAAAATCAGATTTTAGTGTCATACATGTACATGCAGCTCTCTGTATCATTTTGTGTAACTTAATAGGACACAACTATCAGACTTTGTGTGTTTCTGTTGTTGTTTGTGTGTTTTTAAAGTTCTTTAGGGGATTTATTTTGATATTCAGTCTATTTTTCTCTCATTTTGTGTGTTTTTGTTGTTCCTTTTGCTCATTTTTCTGTCATTCTGCCTATTTGTGCTGTTCTTTTGTGCGTTGTGTGTACTTTTTTTTTATTTCCTTTTTCATAGAAACACTTGTTAAAATGACTTATATTAAAAAAAAAATAAACATCAGGAAATGATTTACAACATTTACTTTGTTTACAGATTACTTGGGTAGGTTAAGGGTAGGGCAACCGTCGTTTCCCATTTTAGTTTATTAAATTATTTTACTAAAACCATGATAAAGCTGTTATTAAGTCAGTGATTCTCAACATGTGGTTCTTTATCATTTTAACAATGATTCCCCCAGATAACCTTTAAAGGGGAAACTTTTTTAACCACTTTTTATCTTTTTCTTTGGACATTTTGTAACATCCTTTGTCCCATTTTTGTCCCTTTTACCAAAATGTTGATACTTTTTGCCATTACATAACACCTGTTTTCTTTAATGTCATTTCTTTTTTTTTGCCACTCTTGACTGCTTTTGGCCCATTTTAGTCCATTTTTATTCTTTTCTTGCCAAGTTTTTGCCACTTTTGGACCATTCTTTACCACCTTACTCATTTTTTGTCACATACTCATCACTGTGAACTCTTTGTTTATCTTCTCAGAACAGCATCAAGTGATTGACTTGATCACCATTCAATCAATCTAACTGGATCAATCTGTTTTCAACAATGAATCCCTCTGTAAAAAGTGAGGGGGATTCACTTTTGTTTTCATAAAAGTGTGGGTGTCGCATCCCCCGCATCCCTCACAGGTGAGACGTGCCTGGGTTGTGTTTTAATTTAAAAAAGAACAATAATTTTAAAATGTATTATTTGTTTTTTTAATCAACTACTAGACATTTCAGGTGACCCTACATGGAATCATGACCCCAAGGTTGAAAAACAGTGTTATATCATTTCCATTATAATTGAGCTGTCATGATTTTAAAATGCAATTATGAAGCCTTTTATTTTAATACTCATTTTTATTATTTTAATTTGTGCCATTTCTCCATGTTTTGGTGCCTTACTTGAATAAATGTGCTCCATATTGTTGCCTTGCTTTGTTGGACAAATACAAAAAAATATTATTCTGAATAAATACAGTTTTAAACACATAAACAGTATTACCTTTATTGTTAATATTATTCCTTTAAGCCATGTTTGTGAGATATTTTGGACGTGCTGCGTCTGCTACACTGAAGTTAGAGTTTCAAACCCAAAATGCAGAGTTCCGAGGGTCCTTGAACGCAGCATGAGAGTGAGTAGATGACGTTGGTGCAGCAGCAGCAGCACCTGTTACAGCAGGTGATGCTCATTACCTTTGATTGACTAAACCTACTTAAGCTGTAGATGCAGTTACTCATTCTTTCTGAACTGCAACGGCTGCTGTGTGACCTCAGTAGGCTGCCCAAACGTCCTGATTTACAGAGTCACGTCCTGTTTGGATGTCCATCAACTCTGTAGTGGGTCAACCCTGGATGTCCATCAACTCTGTAGTGGGTCAACCCTGGATGTCCATCAACTCTGTAGTGGGTCAACCCTGGATGTCCATCAACTCTGTAGTGGGTCAACCCTGGATGTCGTTCTCAATTTGTTGCATAGTGAGAATCGTTTTTGTTAAACCAGGGGTGTCCTCCTCATTTCACATCAGGGCCAGACATATAAAATATTTATCTGTAACTCGCCTTTCACAACCTAAACCTAAAACCTAAATGAATGATTTCTGATACGTTTGACACTCTTGGTTTTGTGGTTTTAAGCTCCACCCTCTGACCCCATTAATGTAATCAATAATAATTACTTTTATTTAAAAAGTGCCTTTCAGGCCACTTAAAAACACTACAATAACTACATTCACCAAACACACACATTCACACAGGGGATCGGGAAGTGCCTCTCCATTGGGGAATGGAGAGGCACCATAACAGGGTGGTGGGTTGGTACACATATTTGGGCCTCTCCGGTGGGGGCCTGGCCCCTCTGTTGGTGGCTGGGCCACTGCATAGAGTAAAAGCACATCAAGATGGTGCGGTCGGGCGTGGCGGTGGGTCTCGGGGGGGCTTTGCCGGGGTTTCTCCTTGCGGGGTCTTTCCGGGCTGTGTCGGCCGGGTGGGGCGCGGGGGTGCCTCTCCCCCTTGGGTGTGGCTTGGTGCTTGCTTTGTCTCCTGGTGGCCTTGGGGGCGGGCCCCGCGGTGTGCGGGCCCGGGGCGGCCTGCCTCGCCGGTTTGGGGGGTGGGTGTGCTGGGGGGGTGCTGGTGTCCTCACCGGGGTTGGGGCAGGGTTGTTTGGCGCCTCGGGATGATGCTGTTTACTGGGGGGGCGGCGTTAGCTGTTCCGATGGTTGAGGTTGCTTTCGGCCGCCTGGTGGGTATGTCCTGCCATCTGCGGACTGGTGGGTGGGTCCGGGGCATCTTTGGCTGGGGGCTGCTGTCCCGCGCTGGAAGTGTGCCGATGGGGTGCCTCCGTCCCCGCGGTGGGGGTCGCCGGTTGCTCGCGGGCCGGCGGGGGGCGCTGCCCCGTGGCTTGCGCTGTCCGGGGGGCGGCGGGCCCTGGGCTGCTGGCCTTGTGCCGTCTGGGGCTGTGCGGTCCTGCTGGGCTGTGGCCGGGACCTGGGCTGGGGTGGGGGGCGCGTCCCGGGGGGCTTGGCCCGGGGGCTTGCCCTTGGGGGGTCCTGGTCCCTGGGGGTACTCCTGGGGCCCGGGGTGCTTGGCCGGCTGGCCGGGCCGGTCCTGGCGGGGGTCTTCTGGGGCGGGTGGCGCGTGCCGCGCCCTTGCATACCTTCTGGTGCGGCCCCTGCTTGGGCAGTCCCCCGTGAGGCAGAGTGTCGGGGTGGGATTAGGGGGCCACATCCCGGCGGGGCGGTCTGGCTTGGCCTCTGGAGGGGGCCCTGGCTTTAAAGAACTGAAGCTCGTGGCGCGGGCGGCATCAGCATCTGGGGCGCCCGGGGGGGCTGGGTTGGGGTGCCTGGGGACTGGCGGGGGGACTCCCAGCGGCCCCCTGGTGCCTTATGCGGCTTGGGGTGTGGTCGTTCGCCCTGGGCGGGCTGCTCCTGGTGCTGCATCCATTCCGGGTCCTCCTGGCCTGGGGTCGGGTCCTTGCTGGCTCTGGGCTCACCGGCGGGTGCCCGCCGGCTGCCTGTTCGGCGTGGCTCTGGTCGTCTGCTGGGCGTGGGCTTTGGCTCCTCCGCTGGGGTCTCGGGCGGGGGGCTCTCTGGGCCCTCCCCTCGGGGGGCTGGGCGCGGGGGTGTGGGTGGTGGTGGGGGGGTGGGGGGCTGGGGGGCCTGGGGGTTGGGGGTTGGAGTCGGTGGCGTGGTGCGCTTGGTCCTTGGCTCCTTGGGGGCTTTTCGGGTGTGTATGGGGGGGGCAATGGCAGCCTCTCGGCTTGGGACCTTGGGGGCGTTCGGGGGGCTGCTTGGCCGTGGGGTGGTCGCCGGGGGCCCCTAGATCTCTCGCTCTTTCTGCTGGCCCGACTGCTTCTTCGGGCCCGGGGGCGGCTCATGGGTTTTGCAGTAGCGGCTCTTGGAATCACATTTGTCATGGACGCACTGGCCTCGGGCTGTGGGATAACACTCATACTGGGCTCAACCATAGACACGTTGTTCCCAAATACCTGTTTTATGTAACTTCCACTCACTTCCTCCTCTGCTCACAGCCACCAACATTATTCCTAAGCCGCACACTGGTCACCAGACTGGCTTGATAACACAACAATAAGCACAATATACACAACCACAATTTCACATCACATCACTTGAAACTTATTGATTATTCCCCACCCATTCGTTTTCCTATCTTGTATCCCTCCTCCCTGTTAACTCCCCCCCCCCCCACCCCCCTCACCCTGGTGTAACACTGCCCTCTCTCTTTTACATCCTCCCTTTAATAAAGTATTTACCCTTCCCTAGGGAGGGCTGGTGATGGTCACAATTATGCAATGAAATAAACTCATTTATTTAATTGCAATAATAAAATATGCATTGCTGTTAAAAGATTGCACTTCTTGTAGTGTTAACCTTCAACAGCATGTGCAAACAAGGTGAAAAAGAAAAAAAAAAAAAAAAAAAAAAAAAAAAAAAAAAAAAAAAAAAAAAAACACTACAATAAAAACAGGATAATAAATAATATTAATTTGTAGTGTACATGTTTAGATGCATACTGTTGTTGCTGAGTCATGGTTTGAGTAGTAAATAAAATCCAAACGTTGCCATAGTTAATTATAGATGCCATAATGTTTTCAGTCTTAATTTACAGTGTTGACCAATTTATACCAAAACTTGACAAATTTTTATTGCTCGCCAACTAAATGGAGTCATGATTAATTCATTCAAAATAAAGACTTTATAAACTTTATAAAAAAGCAAACATCTGTAAGATTAAAATTGATTTAGCACTAACCAATTCATCTGAATAACCTATGACATTTTTAATAAGTGGAAAAATGCTGAATCTTTAGTTTTGAGAAGAATTGTAAGTTTTACGACTTGCAAAGTTTACGATTTACAAATTTTCATTAGAATAATTAGGTGGAAACTACAAAACTAAGAGGGCAGTGTTCACCACAAACAATCATAAAAGTACTTGGATCAATTATTCACAGTCAAACTCAAGCTTTAAAGAAGGCCAGCACATGGTGCAGAACCTTCTGAATCCAATTTCTCACAGCAACTGAATGAAGAGTGAAAATCCTCCTTATATAGTCCAGTCCAGCTGATTGTCAACAACTCACAGTCGTGCTCAACTCTACAGGTGCAGCAGATCTCTCTGATTGCACTGCAAATAAGAGGTAGCTAAAAACAAGATAAAATACCAGCATTTTAAGATAAAAATATTTAAAACTAGTCAAATTATCTGTCCATGCAGCAAGTTCATTTTACTTGGTAAGAAATCTTAAGATAAGATATTAAAGTCTTGTAACAAGCATCACAAAATAAGTACTCCCAAGACTTATTTTAAGCTCAAAAAACTTATTTTTAGATTCAACTGTAAGGAAAATATACTTAAGTCTATCAACTTTTGTTTATAGTTAACAATACTTAAAATAAGTGGAAAGTATCCTGAAACAAGACAATATATCATAAAATGAACCAAAATGTATCCTAAAACTAGCTCTAAAAATCTGAAACCAGTGCTTGTTTTAAGTATATACATCATACTGAAATCAAAACCAGAAAAGCAATATGAAAACATCAGAATTTATTATTTGCGATTCCCCCAAATATTTGTACAGTTCTGACTCATTTACACCCAAACATGTCCTAACCTACGGGTGTTCACACTTCAAGGGTTGCTGCACATGTGCAAACTGGCCAAACATGTATTTCAGAAATTAGGAATTACAAAAGAGCCTTTTTAACAGTATAAAACATGAACTGCAGCAGCGCCTTTGAAAAATATCTACTTGCTATCAAACTATTTTTCAAAAAATGATTTCCATTCAGCCAGTGCTTTCTTATATGCAGAAGTGGCATCTCGCTCATGGATGACATCACGGATTACCTCAGTCTGGATGACAGAGAGGACTGTTGCAAGACATTTCGGATATGTCAGGTGTAAAGTGTAGTAATATGC
Organism: Gouania willdenowi; assembly: GCF_900634775.1. NCBI lineage: Eukaryota > Metazoa > Chordata > Actinopteri > Blenniiformes > Gobiesocidae > Gouania > Gouania willdenowi. The sequence goes on along the minus strand of NW_021145064.1, from coordinate 251,466 downwards.
CATTAGCACCAACATTCCATCAGAAAAGTCCTCTTTCGGAAGGTTGCTCACGTGTATGTTTCCCACAGCAACAATGCAGGTTGTACCATCGAATAGCAGCACCGGGGAGGACAGAGGCCGCTTCTCCAGGTACAGAGCAGGGTCCTCGTGTGGCTAGAATAAAGCACAAAGAACAATAATGAATACATTACATTTAGAAGTGCATCAGAAAACTGGAGTACATCACAGTAATAACACCCCACATCTCAGTACAGAAAATTGCACTTTACGAATCGCAAAGATACTGTGCAGCACAACAAGCTCCCAGGCCGACTATAAAGGACCTGAGCTTGGAATGTTTTGGTTTATTTTTATAATCTCATGTGTAGCACTTTATGTTTTTGTTGTTTAAATGTGCTATATAAATAAAGTGGATTGTAGGGGTAAGCACAGTTATTTCTATACACTTCATTCTTACCTTAAGGATATGAAGGAGGGCTCTCCCAGCATTGCCCAGCCGTTTTGGAGGTAGTGCCGGTCAAGAGTGATGGCAGCACATTGAAGAGGGTCATGATAAAATCCACTACATAATATTAAGAAAAAGCCTTTAAAAAAATATCTTGAGCATAAGAAATGAAAGGGCATGACCAAAGAACAGTTTACCTCCACGTACATCCAAGGGTAAAGGAGGTTTCAGAGCCTTCTTATAGATGCCAAAGAACTGCACCTTGGAACAAAAAGTTGACCATCTTGCCTTCATTTCCCCAATAAACTTCTGGTTGGTGCCACCAACAATTCGACTCAACTCATCCATTGCCTAAGACAAAAGTGTTATACGTTTAAATGAAAGGTCAAAAAATAAAAAATACTCAAGCTCTACAGCAGAAGCAATGAAGTAAATGCTTCCTTACATGTCCAATTTCTTTAAAGCATGGGTATGCTTCAAATATTTTTTTGGGTCTATCATCTTCTCTTGTGACATCTGCATCAATGAATGCCCGCCTAGCTTTGAACTCAAGGTTCAAAAGCAAAGAATATCATCAGAAAACATTGCATATCTACTTTGCTTCACCTAGGCTCAGTTTTGAAATTGGAAAATATACTAAATTACATCTTTTTAAGTAATTCATTTAAAAACAAAATGAGCTAACTTCAAATAAGTTGATAAAAATCAAAGAAAGATTGAAAGAATACATTAAAGAAAGTTTGGAGATATATATACATGGCCTTACCATTTGCATCATCTGGGGATGTTTGAGTAGCTGTCACAAATCTGGGTGAGGAGCCAGGGGCTGATGAGGATGGGATTACACTGCAGGACCGCTTCGGTGGGATCACTTTCTCTGAGGAAAATATTTAAAAACATACCTTTATAGTATGAATGTCAATGTAATGTTGGAATGCAATTATAATTTAAGATAAATATGCACCAGAACTTTGGCTGTCCTCACTGAGGTCATCCGGGCTCTCGATAAGTACAGTGCTATCATTGGAGCCAGTAATTTCACCACTCGTGTCATCTTCTGTCCCATTGTCAGTATTGTCTGAGTCAAACAGAGTCTTCTTTGCCTTGCCTCGTTGCGGAATGGAACCTTGCCTCTTCCTTGGAGACCTCACATTCTGAAGTCGCTTGTACATTTTAGCGTAGACAGTCACCTATGGTAATAAAATATAAGATTGACAATTTTGCAAGTTTATCTTTCTATGGAATATAAATACTCACATATGACATGTGCGGGTCAGGATCACGCAACATTGGATAATACTCTACAATCTTCTGTGACATTGCTCTCATTTCAAGTTTGGAAGGGTATTTCGCTTCGTTCCCCATAGGACTGGCACGCAAGATTGCAAGCATGCTGGTGATGGTGTTGCGAACAAGTCTACAAATAAGCTCCTTAGACATGTTAAAGCCTTCAACATTTCCAGCACGGAGCAGCAAAAAGTACTGACAACGCACCATATCCAACTCAGAATCTGTGTATACCACATATTCTGGTGGATCTGGCAGTTTTATGGTTTTGGAGATGGCAGACAAGGGAGTGGAGCTTTGAGGCTGGCATGGTGGCACGTGGTGACTGGTTGAAGAATCACTCCCTGAAGTGTTTAAACTCCCAGTACTAGTGTTGGCAATCTGGTCAATAGGACTCTCCTGTATGAAGTATACAAATAAATAAAAATAAGGTAAAAAACATAAATTATGCAGTACAAAAAATGTTTTTGCTACAATACCAATTGAGTGATAAAATCCCATAGCCTCTTTCTTTGGAGAAAATTTTCAGAGCCAGGGAATAAATCCTTCAGGTCCTCATGATTTAATGTTGTCAAAGCCTCCTCATCAATACTTGCAGCTGTAAGTTAAGAGAAAATTAAGAGAACACATATTTATCTCTCAGTATGATGACTCTTAAACTTAAACTTTAATTAACAACTCTGTAATAAATTATTATTACGCAACTTGGGAAAAATACTGGATGTCATAAACCCTATATCTGTTGCATAATGTTGTTCTTAAGTTGTGCTAAATAGTAGTTTTCATGGTAGTTCTTATCAGACTGATAAAAGGCCCAAAACATCATGTGTTGCAGAAACACTTTTTGGGAGCTTTAAGCTGCGCAGATCTTTCCTTTATTCTATCCAGCAACTTCTAATTCTTGCAGGCTTTTTAAATCGCATCAGCACAATATGTACTGCCTCTCTTTTTTTTTTACCTTCAAGTTAATAAATAATCAGGAATAAAACACTAATACACAATGTTTTTTCCTGTACTTGTGTTATATTAGATAAGTTCTTGAACTTGCTATTTTATTGCCTGCACCGTTAACATATATATATATATATATATATATATATATATATATGTATATATATATATATATATAAAGAATAATCTTATTCAGTGATCCAAATTGGAAAGAAAAAGGTAAGGAACATACAGTTTAATTCAAACTTATATGGGGATTTTTAAGCCTTTATTAAATCTAATAATTACTGTTATGTGAAATTAATGCAATTCATTGAATATATTGCCTGTTGGCAACACAATGTTTCAGACCTGCTTACTGTTTTTCTTTTTTTTTTTTTTTTACTATTGGGTGCAAATTTTATTCAGTCACTGACTTAGGTAAAACATTGTATTTAGCCCATTTTCTTTTTTCCTTGTCGACCAATTTGGCTGAAAATAAGGTTATTTCTTTTGGCTTTGCGTCACTCTGGTGAGAACCCGGGATCTATGCCCCTGGAGCGCGGGTTTTGTTGCTAACACTAGCCAGCTAATGCTAAGTGGCTTGGCTAACAGCAATAATAAATGTGGGGGAAAAAACACTTACCCTCCAACACTGAACGTATGGAGGCATCCAACCCGTCCATTCTGATCTTCAATTTGGCTCCACGTGTCAACACAGCCACTACAACAATTTCCAAAGTTAAAATATGCTAACGCTAAGCTACCACGAAGCTAACGTGAGCCGTCATGTAGGCCACGCAGATTTCAAATGAACATGCAATCTTGATGTGTTTGACAGCACAGGCTATACGTATGCAAATCATAGCTTTATTTATGATTAATGTAGGATACTAACCATTGCAGTAATACTAACCTTGGTGGTTTGTCGCTTCAACCGAAATCAAACAGCGTTTTTCCTCTCCAGGTTCGGGTTCAATGCTAAACACGCAGACCCCACTGCGCACACTCAAAGTTTTTGGCGGTATCGCGCATGCGCACACAAGTTAGAACGCGGCTGAGAGCATGGCGTCGTGGAGGTGCATGATTTGTCTAATCTTTGTTGCTTTGACGCTTAAGGTGCTTCTTAGTCACATCAATGTAGCACATGGTCGCTGTCAGGAGTTTTGGGTTCATTGTGGAATCGATGAATGCGAGCAGGAATTCAGAGTTTTCAACTCCTTTTTTCGCCATATCAAACGGACGCACCCAGCGTATCTGAAACACGGAGTCCCGCCAAGTGGATGGAGAACAACACCAACATCGTGCTCGTTGGGAGTGGAAACGTTTGGAGTGTCGATTTTTTCCAATTCCACAACTATCATCACTCCAGCAACAACCAACTCAGTGGAATTAGTACCGGGTTCATCGCGGGCTGAAACGCCACAGGTCCAAGTCCTTGTTCCAGTAAGTTCCAAACATTTTTATAATGTGTTTTGACTCCTAAAGACAGTGATCTAATTCTCACAAATCACATGTAAAATGACAATACCTTTTAACAATATATATCCTGGTTAAATAAAGGTCAATAACAAAAAAAAAAATAACATGCACTGTCCCGATGAAATAAACCAATAACGAATAATAATTTAAAAAAAAAATGGATTTAATGTATTGCATCATTTAGGCTTTCACATTTACATAAGCTAACCTTCCAAATGCAACTGTTTCAGTACTTCCAGTTTTAAATATTTCTTTTAAAAATAATATGTGTTTGTTTTATGAAGGATGAAGCTGATGCAGTATCATCCACCACCACCCTCAATGTCACCAGATCTGCTGCAGCTCTTGCTCTCAGTGTCCGTGAACAGTGCCACTTGTCACAAGTAAGTTTGTAGATGATTATGTGACTTTAATTTGACTTGGCTCTTAGGGATGTAACGATTCACTCAACTCCCGATATGATGCGATTCACGATACTGGGTTCACGATACGATTTTCTCACGATTTATTTTACAAAATGGGAATGTTGACAAATGACTGAAAAATATTCCTTTATTTTTTTGGGGAAAATACTGTACTATTTTCCTTTTATTTTTCATTGTCAAAAGAATCCCTTGATAAACTATTCAAAATTATGCAATTTAACTAAAAATAAATCTTGAATGAAATAAATAAAGGAATAATACAAATGAAGAAGCCTATTAATTTAAATTCTGGTTCTATAGTAAACAATTCAAAACTGCGTAATAGTTCTTTTTCTTTTTAAAAGTGCAACTGAAAATGTATTTTGTGCCTTAACAATTGGACTTTAAAAAAGTCATTTTACTGTATTTACGTCAGATATTTGTTTAGACCAGCAGAGGGCGCTGGTAACCCAGTGGTCGGTTGGCATGCAGTTATTCCACCAGTGAAGAAGAGAAGCTATGCTAGCAAACAGAGTTAATAGAAAAACCTGACTTTTACAGATATTCACGTATTATTACAGATATTCTTTCGGTGCTAAATGAGTAAAGAAGCATTTATGAGCATGTTTAACAGTAAATGGCGGCCAGAAAGAAAATAGTAGCAGATTCCGCCCGTCACGTCCGCTTCTGGAAGGATTAATATATATATTAATATATACCCTCTGCTGGTTAAAAAAAGTACTGCGATTCAATTTTTATAGCATCGATGTGAATCGTGGTACCTATGAATCGATTTTTAACTGCCTTACGATTAATCGTTACATCCCTATTGGCTATCATAAATGATTGAAAGAATTAACAGTAAATCACAGGGTTGCCAGATGTACACTACGATTTGTACAATAAAAAGCCCTAAATGTAGGATAATTTCAGAGCTTTTTCATATTGTCCGGAAAAACTGAGAACGAAACAAAGTAAGGGGCAGATGGGAAAGTGCCTGCGCCTGTGTTGCAGTTAGGGGTGGTGATGATTTGAGCCATATTTTGCGCAGGTGCTACAGCACTATTGGCATCTTTATAGTGTGCAATAGCTTGTGCTGAAATACGATAGTTTAGGAAGCTTTGTACGATATAAGGATTTTGAGAATCTGGCAACCCTGGTAAATCCTAATAATGTTCTAAAATTGCTAATGATGATCACTTAAATGTCCAAATCCTTTAATATCAGTTACAAACTTTACACTGTAATGTAAACTCTAAATAATTTAACTATAGTGATAAACAGTTTTAAATTGGATGGAGTACATGCTCATCTTATGTGCCTATCAAAATGCCTATCCATTAAAAAGGAATAAAAGCAGACTTGTTTGCAATTTTATCCAATTAAAAAACACCTCTGATATTTAAAAAAAAAAAAAAAAAGCTTAATTGATGAATAGTTCTTAAGTTGAAATTGTTAATGCCGTAGAAAATAATCTGTTCAATTTGTTTTTACAGAGAACGGTAAACAGCATCATCTCAGAGGTTCAACAGTATCAAACTGTTCTCATCAATGCGCTCAAGGAAAGAATGAGGAGAGTCTTTGAGGAGCACCCTGAGAGAAGCCCTCAACTTCAAGATGAAGCGTTGTCCGTACTGGATACATTTGTGGATCCTTTCTCGGCCAACGCATATGGACAAAACAAGACTTACCGTGAAATCTTCGATCCAGTGACCCCAGAGGAAGTTGTAGTCTCCCAGAAGATTTGTTGGGTTAAGTGAGGTGGTGCAAGGATTATGTCACTCAAAAACAGCAGTTTTTACTATGTACCTTTGATTCAGAGTCTAAAGCAGTTATTGAGCAATTCCAGAATTTTCACCATGTTGAATAGAATACCGCCAAGAAGCAGAGAAGGATTTTTGTATGACTTTAGTGACGGGGCCCTCTTTGCATCATATCCTTTATTTTCTGAAAGACCAAATTCATTGCAAATTGTGCTCTACACAGATGAAATTGAAATATGTAACCCATTAGGGCCTCATGCATCTGCAAATAAACTGCTGATGTTCTACTATAGTTTAGGCAATATTGATCCAAAATGTAGGTCCAAATTGGCTGCTATACGACTCCTTGTGTAACCCATAATTAACTATGGCTTTAATAAACATTCATGAGCCCCAAAATGCTATTTAAATAGTGATACTATGCTGCCATATTCCCCCATTGTAAATATAAAAAACTATCAGCAACTAAAGGGTTAACATTTTCCCTAACATGATTGACACAGCTCTTGACCAATGAGCTGCTGGAAAATGGCGCTTTGCCCCGCCCCTTTTTCAATAGCGCTGTTGTCAAGCAGGCCTCTATCTCTTAGCTCCTGCAACACGAGCACAGAAGGCACTGTCAAAAAAGGACTTTAAAAACTAAGAAAAAGGTACGAATTTAACATCAACAACAGAGATAAACATTATACCTTGTGTATTTAGGTAGAAAAAAACGGAACATTAAGCCTAGAAATTCATTATTTTTCCTTCTGCACTTTTGGTTTGTAGACAGTGAAGGCATTGAGGCGACGCCATTTTCTGCCTCTTGTCTTTTCCTATCGGCAGATTGGTGAGCATTTTGTTGTTCATGTTTAAGGTTAAAATGTATATTGCTCATATTGAGATGCTGAGAAATGTTTAATTATCAGAAGGATTTACTTTATTTATGTTTATATGGTTATTTACTGCTATTTTAATGCAGTTCATTGTATCTTTGATTTGAATTGAGAATGTACTAGTAATTATATGTAACACAGAAAACAATATTTAAAAAGGGGAATGTATTACACAATAATACATTATAATTTCATTATTCAGGGTTTTATTTAAAAATACAAAGATCATTAAAGTCAAAGTCAGCTTTATTGTCAATTCCTTTGCATGTACAACATACAAGGGAATCGAGAAGACGTTTCTCACTTCCCACGGTGCAACAGATACAGTGCTCAGGCACAACAGAAAAGACATTCCTATACGAAAGGTAGACATACAATTTTTACAACAGATAAAACATTTACTAATACTAAAACTAATACTAATATATAAATACTAAAACTAATACTAATATATAAATACTAAATACTAAAACTAATACTAATATATAAATACTAAATACTAAAACTAATACTAATATATAAATACTAAATACTAAAACTAATACTAATATATAAATACTAAATACTAAAACTAATACTAATATATAAATACAGTGTGTAGGTGGGAGTAGCAGCATAACTTTCTATATAGTTTGTTATGATAGTGCAAAGGCAAAACGGTCTTGGCAGCATAAAAAAATTCTGTATATACAGTAGTAGTGCAAGAGTGATAGTGCAAAGAGCAGTCAGTAAAACAGTAATAAATAACAGCATTTTGAGTCTGTATGGTATGAGTTTGACAGGTTGTTTTTTTTTTTTTTTTTTTTTTTTTTTTTGCTATTTTGGTGGGGGGGGGTATTCAGCTCTCTGACAGCCTGGTGGATATGACTGAGGTGACAGAGGGGAGAGAGTTCAGCTTCCTGACAGCTTGGTGGATGAAGCTGTTGGTGAGTCTGGTGGAGCGGGCACGGAGGCTCCTATACCTTCTCCCAGAAGGCAGGACGCTGAACAGACTGTGTGCGAGATGGCTAGCGTCTCTCACAATCGAGGTAGCTTTTCTGGTGAGGCGGGTGATGTATGTGTCTTGCAAGGAGGGGAGTGGGGCACCAATGATCTTGCCTGCTGTGTTCACTATGCGTTGTAGTGCTTTCTTGCTGTGTGCAGTGCAGCTCCCACCCGACACAGTGATGCAGCTAGACAGGATGCTTTCGATGGTGCCCCGGTAGAATGTGCACATGATGGGTGGGGGAGCTTTCGCTCGTTTCAGTTTGCGGAGGAAGTAGAGGCGCCGTTGGGCTTTCTTCTCCAGTGATGCAGTGTTGGTGGTCCAGGAGAGGTCCTCACTGATGTGCACCCCCAGGAATTTGGTGCTGCTCACTCTCTCCACAGCAGCACCATCGATGTTCAGTGGTGGGTGTTCGGTGTGGCCTCTTCGGAAGTCGACAACAATCTCCTTGGTTTTGCTGACATTCAGCAGGAGGTTGTTGTCTCTGCACCACGTGGTCAGAAGATTGACCTCCTTCCTGTAGTGGGTCTCGTCGTTCTTGGTGATGAGACCCACCAGTGTTGTGTCGTCCGCAAACTTCACCATGTGGTTGGAGCTGTAGGTTGGTGTGCAGTCGTGAGTCAGTAGGGTGAAGAGCAGGGGACTGAGCACACAGCCTTGGGGGGCCCCTGTGCTGAGTGTGATGCTGCTCGAGGTGTTGCTGCCGACTCGTACTGCTTGTGGCCTCTCACTGAGGAAGTCCAGCAGCCAGTTGCAAAGGGAGGTGTTGAGCCCCAGCTGGTCCAGTTTACAGATGAGTTGTTGTGGAATTATGGTGTTGAATGCTGAACTGAAGTCTATGAACAGCATTCTCACATATGAGTCCGTTGTGTCCAGGTGGGTAAGGGCTGGGTGGAGAGCAGAGCAGATTGCATCCTCTGTGGAGCGTTTTGCTCGGTATGCAAACTGAAAGGGGTCCAGGGTGGGGGGGAGGATGGACTTGATGTGAGACAAGACTAGCCGTTCAAAGCACTTCATGATGATGGAGGTCAGTGCCACAGGGCGATAGTCATTGAAGCAGGATGGAGCAGGTTTCTTTGGCACAGGTATGATGATAGTGGCCTTAAAAAGGGATGGAACAGCAGCTTGTCTCAGAGAAGTGTTAAAGATATCCGTGAAGACATCCTTAAGCTCCTCTGCGCAGTCCTTCAGCACACAGCCTGGAATGTTGTCTGGGCCTGTTGCTTTGCGGGGGTTGATACTGCTTCACACTGGCAGCAGACAGGCACAGAGCCTGGTCGTTGGGGGGGGGGGGGGGGGGGTGGAGTTTTCTGAGGGCTTGTGTTGTTTGTTGCTTCAAACCGTGCAAAGAAGCTGTTGAGGTTGTTGAGCAGAGAGATGTTGTCGTCGCAGATCTGTGGCGTGGGCTTGTAGTCCGTGATGGTCTGGATGCCCTGCCACAGGCTCCGCGTGTCTCTGCTATCATTGAAGTGGCAGGTTATATTTTTTGTGTAGTCCTGTTTTACTTTCCTGATGCCACGGGACAGGTTGGCTCTCGCTGTTCTCAGGCCACTTCCATCTCCGGCTCTGAAGGCGTTGTCTCTGGCCTTCAGCAGCCGATGGACATCCCCTGCCAGCCATGGCTTCTGGTTAGCCCGAGTGATGATGGTGTTTGTATGAGTCACATCATCGATGCACTTACTAATGTAGGAGGTAACAGTGTCTGTATACTCCTCAATATCTGTGTGGTTGTTTTGTGTGGCTGCTTGCTTGAACATTTCCCAGTCTGTTGTGGCAAAGCAGTCCTGAAGAGCAGAGGTGGCCCCCTCCGGCCACACTCGTACTTCCTTCCGAACCGGTTTGGTGACTTTCACTCTCGGCCTGTATGCTGGTGTTAGCAGAACAGTGATGTGATCAGAGAGTCCGATGTGGGGGAGGGGGGAGGCCTTATATGCTCCTTTGTGTGATGTGTTAATGTTAGAAGAAATAAGTTACAGTCAAAACCGATTGTGAAAATGATTTTATTTGTACACTTATGTTATTTATGACACTGTGTCTGACAGGTCAGGTTTTTTTTAGTTGGGAGGACCTGTTATTTGATGGCGAGCCACCCGTTGGGACGAACTGGTTGATTGGATCCTCTGCTACACGGTGCAGTGTGGTAGGCCCCCTGCAACAAAAACCCCTTACAAGCCCTTGTCACTTGCTGCCCATTTCCCACACACACACATTTCCCCTGGAACTTTTACATTGGACTGAACGGAACTTATAAGGACTTTGCGACTACAAACACATCTTCATCTGCAGGAAGTGAACTTGGAGTGGGGTGGAGCAATTCAACCAACTAAGGGTTTTGTTGTGCAAAATTGTGATGAAAATTGATTTTTGTGATTCAACCAGTTTTATTTTTGAAAGACACTGTGAATGTGAATTAGATGGGTGCACCCAGGTAAGAATTTGAGATTACTGTGATTGTGAAACAGCTGTTTCTTTGAACTTTTGGTACCAAGAAAAAAGATTATTTTCATTTAACAAGATTACTTTTATTTTAATACAAGCCGGCATTTAAAACTTTTAAAACCTTTGTCTGAGTCTCATTTATCTTACTGCTCCTGTAAGTAGCTGAACCTTCTGGTCCAAAGTTAAGAATAATATATAATTTTAAATTACATTTGGTTTAAATTCTTGCCTATATAGTAACAAGAGTGTTACACTTGCAATTGCTAAGTCCAGGGATATTTCACTGTGGGGCGTTGATGTTGTACTGAAAAGACTTCTTCAAGACCTTACTCAACTTTATGATGGTGTGAGGATTGAAACACCAAATGGTGAAACTGATTTGTTTGGTGCTGTAATAGCCTTATGCGGTAACACACTGGCGCAACATGAACTTGCTGGATTTAAAGAAGGTGTTGGATTTGCTTACAGCAAATGCAGACACTGTGAATGCACTTTTGAAGATATGCAGACCATTTTTGAGGAACATGGATTTGTGGAAAGGACTTTGGAAAATCATATCAGGCAGTGCAATGAAATAGAAAAGCAAGCACAAACTCACTGAAAGCATCCCTTAAAACCACGTATGGGATTAAGAGGAGAAGTTGTTTAAATGTTTTTAGATGTACACAAATCAGAACTATGACAGAATTGTTCCCACTTTTAGCACAAACCTCCATTTAAACTGTCCTCGCTGAGGTCATCATTGCTCTCAATAATTATGGTTGAACTGCTTGTGTCACCACTTCTGTCACCATCAGTGTCATTGTCTGTGTTGTTTGAGCAGAAGAAACTCTTCTTTAACACCCATCGTTGTGGCGTGGAGCCCTGCCTCTTCCTCAGGGACCTCATATTTTGGAGTCACTTGTACATTTTGGTGTAGATGGTCAACTATGGTGAAATATTATTAATTATAATAACAGTAATAAGTGTTTTTTCTTGTTGCTGTCTGTTGTATGGTGTGTAAAGTTTAGGTTATTAAGAGAAAAAAAGTTTGGCACTTGTTCCACGGCACTTAAGCAAGGCATTTTTTGCATACAGGAACAGACAACATCCAGCTAACAGTGTGCAACATTAATGTGACCAAAGCTACCAATACAGACACTAACTTTGCTTAATAATCACCAAATATGAATGAAAAACATGACTTACCCTCCAACACTGACAGTACGGTGTTGTCAAAATCTTCCATGCTGACAGAGTTCTCCTGCTCGCTGAAGCCTTAACACGTATTACCTGGTAAAGACCCACAGAGTGAGCTAGCTAGCTAAAGTTCACATTGGCTAACGTTAGCTAGCTTGTTTAGCAGCCCCTGTGGAGAACATGTGACAAAATACATTTATTTGTTAATATTTCATATCAACCAACTGTCCATCATTTATCTGGGGACATGTCTCATGTTGTAGGTGTTTATCACAGATGTTGATGATGACAGAGGCAGGGGGCTCCCACTTAAAACACTGTGGCCCAAGGCAGTGCTACCTTTACCTCAGTCACAGTGGGTGATATGGGGAAAAAATCATATCACCATTTATTTTTTGTAAAAACACGATCAAAATACAATTTTTTTCATTCAAATCATTTAAACTATTTTAAAGTTATTTACCAATAAAAACGAACCAATTCACCTACTTAAAATCATCACCCTAAATGGAAAAAAGAAATAAAAGATCATTTAAGACAAGGTCATTTTCAAATATTTTTTTTAAATTGTATGTAAGCAATTTATCAAACTGGTTCCAAGTACAATGAACATCAAACAAAAGATCTGACATGTTCTTATAGTCACACAGTCTTTTAACTATAGTGTTGTTTGCATGGGTTTTTTCCGGGTACTCCGGCTTCCTCCCACAATCCAAAAACATGACTATAAGATTGACTGGAGTCTCTAAATTGCCCATAGTAGTGAATGAGAGTGAGTGGTTGTCTGTCTGTGTTGCCCTGTGATGGACTGGCGCCCTGTCCAGGGTGTACCCCCACCCAGCGCCCAATGATAGCCAGAGATTGGCACCGGCAGACCCCCGTGACCCTGATAAACGGGAATAAGTGGGTCTGAAAATGAATGAAATGAATGAACTATAGTGTAGCATTAGCATTAGCATCACTTGCTACATAACAAGGCAGCATATCAGTCTCATGATTTCTATTTGTTATTGAGGTAACACACTCATATTAATAAAATCCTACACCTCATTTTACACAGTTTAGACAATAATATCATTTACAAGATAAAACAACAATATTCATATCTCTATATTTTTCCTCAAAATGGCAATTGGTGATAAAAATATGTGACATATCACAGGCTTATGAGGACATGGTTTATGAGACCAAGAGTGTTTATGAGACCTGTTTACATGTAACACAAACACAAACCAGGTTATGGTTTAAGAGGACTAACAAACATTATAAGACCTGTTTACATGTAACACACGTGTGGAGGCGGTGCTGCTGCTCTGCACCCTCCCCCTCACAAGCCACATCTCAAATGAGGAAAATAAAAAATAAAAAGTTAATAGCAAGGTTAGCATATGTTACAAGTCAAAGCAAACTGATCCCTGCCTCTGATGCTCTCTGCTGCTGTCCCCCTAGCAGGAGATCCTTCTACCAGTCTACTGCCAGTCTGCTCTGGCTGCTGAGCAGTGACAAACCAAAACTGCAACCGACAGCATCGGTATGTGTGCAGCTCATCATGCGCTGATTGTTTGCATTATTTGTTTATTAATTTCAAAATTATGAGAGTGACTAGTGGCTTTAGAGGCCAAGCTATTGTTTGATCTTTTGTTTACTCTAAGCAGCACGTGTTAGGGAATTTTTCATTGTTAATATGAATTGGGCAGGGCTCTACACTAATTTTTCCAGTGGTATCACTGGTGAGACTAACTTTCTCAGTTGGTTGCACCAGCACAGAATTTGGTCGCATCTTTTTTCCCTTTTTTTTGAGCGGGGGTGGGGGGGGGTGCTAAATCCACTTTTTTAGCCCTTAAATGCATTTTGTTGTATATTTAGAGTGTTTAGAAGTACAGAAAAGCTCAAATTAGTCTCTTCAGGTGCTCCGTTGATATCTTTATATTCTGTTTTGGTCATATTTTTCAATCTGTTTAGATTTTTCGATTCTCTATTACGTTTTTTGAACAATAACGTCACAGTATTTGCAGCGGAACTGTCAAATTAGGACATCGACTCCAGGCCCAACACTTCGAGCAATCTGCCATTTTTATTTCTCGCTTTTATTTTGTAGTCCAAGGATGCCGAAGTTACGAGAGGATAAGTCAAAATGTTTGGTTGTTGGATGTAGTAACCCACACGCTTCATTACACCGTCTCCCAGCATCAGAACCTTTTCAAAGTGCCTGGTTGAGTTTTATTTTTTACGGAAATGTACCCACATCTGATCCAAGCATTGCAGTTCCGCTTTATATAGACCACAACTGTATGATTTATATGTAAAAAGGAAGGATTTAAAAGCATGACATGTCCCCTTTAACTGGCGTACCGTAGTTTTGTCTGAAGTAAAGATTGACAATGACTCGAGATATATTTGCTAAAAGTTTTCATGTTTTTGTGTCAATATTAAGTTTTTCTGCAACAAGCAGTGGCTGAAATAATAGGTCATTTATTCTATATAATTTTCAAATAACAGCAAAGCATAACAACAGGTTACATGTATTCTGTTTTTTTATTTTGCAGAAATGCTGTACTTGAAATAACTTTACAGTAGCATAACCAACTTAGCATCTGCATTGTTTCACCCCATGAATTAAATTCAGAGGGTCCAGCTCTGATAGTGGGGTCTCCTAACCCTCTTCCCCTGGTCAGGGGTATGTAACCTTTACTCTACAAGGAACCATTTAACCTCATCTCACCTGATTTAAAGTCCTCCTGGAGCCAAAAAATACCTTAAAAATAACTTCAAAATACTTTAAAATAAAATAAATTGACATCAAGAACTACAACAGTATCTTGCATCTTCCAGTTCTTACACATCTCAGTTTACATGAATACAGAAGTTTTTCCATGTTTCCTTTTTACTGCTGCCCTCAATGTGAGCGCACACTCAGTGTAGGACTTGTTATTCCTGGCTCCATTCACGGACCACTCACACTCCAAAGGAGCTCATTGGTGTTTATAGTCGATGCATTCACCGTAGCATTACCCACAGCAAAGATGCGTGAGCGTGCACCGTCTCCTCACCTGCAGCACTGTGGTCAAGCCAGCCTCCACTTCAAAATCCTCGGTCAACCTAGCCGCCAGCCAATTTGCAGTGCCTGTTTATAGATGGTTTTACGGTAATCCCACAGCGCAAAGAGAAAGAGAAGTGCACTCTGTGGGACGTGATGAGGCGCTCAGCCACTCCGTATAAAATAACGTCACCCTATACAAACTCGCACGAATGCGACCAGATAAAATTTTCACTTGCACACATTGAAAATGTACTCGCATATGCGACCATTTTGGTCGCAGTCTCGAACCCTTAATGAAAGCTGATAATACAGTAATTGTGATTTCCTTTATAATTTGTTAATGTTATGAACCTGAAACTGAACCTCCATCTGAATTAACAAAATTAATTAAAAAAAGAAAAGGAAAATGAACTCAGTTTTCTGCGTTTTCTCGGCCTTTCAAGTTTGGCATGTTGAGGAAGAGTACGAAACTTGACAAACACATACTGTTGTAAGAGAGCACAAAAAATAGAGTACAAATGCAGCAGTTGTTGGTGTTGGAGCTTTACTCACCCATAAAAATGTGGTTGACGTTAGAGGTGCTACTACGAGAATTTTTTGGCGCGATAACCTTTACCAATCACAGCGTCAATTTGAAGCCTTAATTTTTTTTGCGTAGCATTACATATGGACGTAATTATTGTAAAGAACATTTGCTATCACAATTAAGAGATTTCAATTTCAATTATTTTATTTTAACGGGACAATGTGCAACATTGAATATAAGAAAAAAATAAATAAGTAAATGATTGCAGCCAGAGGCTGATTTACATTGGCTGTCCCCGTGCCAGATGTTGCCAATGTAAGTACCAAAGGTGTCCAGGCTGGCAGATTTGTCCGGGGTCCAGTGACGGCTGATGCCATGGCAGCACAGATCAACAACGGCAACTCCTTGCGGCCACAATATTATTTATTTTTTTATATTGCGGAAGAGTTTTGATTATTTGCCGAGAAAAATTCTTATTTAGTTATATTTTTAATATAATTCTAGACCCCAGTAAACTAGCCAGACTTACTTCAACACCAAAACCAGGACAGAACTCTGCTCACAGGACACAGGGGTAAAAGTCACTGTTGTTGGCACCGAAGGTGAGGATGTCTTACATCTTCATGAAAAAAAATGTGATGGTTCTATACCTTCGTCACAGTCCAGTCCAGCTGTGGAGTCCAGCTGAATTCCTGTATAAATATATGTATCTGTATATCAAAGCAAAAATTAGATCCATGATGTCAAAAGAACTGCCCCAAGAGCTCAGAGACAGAGTTGTAGAATGGACAGATATGGAGAAGGCTAGAAAAAATTTATCTTCATTTATAATTTCTAAGAGCTCAGTAGTCTCCAAAATTTTGATATGAAAGAAGTTCAGGTCAACCAGGACTGGCCGTCCAGCCAAACTGAGCAGTTGGGGGAGAAGGACCTCAGTGAGAGGTATCAAAGAACCTGAAGATGACTGTGACTGAGCTCCAGAGATCCTGTGTGGAGATGGAGAAAGTTCCAGGCCTACAACCACTGCTGCAGCTCTGCACTAAAACTGGGCTCTATGGCAGAGTGGACCAATGAAAACTTCTCCTCAGTGATAGACAAATAAAAAGGCAGCACAGAGTTACTCACAGTCTGGGAATCCTTCAGGTGTTTTTGAAAACCATATCCTGCCTTTCATGTGGTCTGAAACTTTTTCATGTGGTCTGAAAGGCTCTTCTCCCCAGCTGTTCAGATTGTTTGGATGGTCAGCTGTAGGAAGTGTTGTAGTGTGGTAATTTCACCTATAGATGGCACTGTTTGATATTCCTGCACAGAGTGTCTCTCTGTCTTCTGTTTGTCTGTTGTGACGCAGTAGTCAATAAAGTTTTTTGTCTGAGCTGTGTGGAATAAACAGTGTTGTGGGACTGCACAATGGATGAGAAGCTGTTTATAGCCAAGCTGAGCGGACCGGAGAACTGGACAACATGGAAGTTTCAGATGGAGCACTTGCTGAAAGCTAAAGGGCTATGGGGTATGCTAACGAAGACGGATATGTTAGCCGCAAATGCTAATACCAATGCAAAAGCTGAGTTCACCAAACGGAGAGAGAGAGCATTCTCTATGCTAGTGCTGAATGTAAGTACACCCCAGTTGTATCTTATAACAAGCTGCCAGTCTCCCAAAGAAGCATGGACTACGTTGAAAGCTCATTTTGAGAGAGATACGTTAGCAAATAAACTGTTCCTGAAGAAAAAATATTTCCGGTGTGAAATGAAGGAAGGAGATCACTTAAATGAACATTTAAAGGAAATGAAAGTGCTCACTGATCAGCTATCAGCAATAGGAGCTGTAATCAAAGAAGAAGACCAAATTGTAACACTTTTAGGCAGTTTACCACCAAGTTATGCAACTATTGTCACTGCACTAGAAACAAAGATTGACAGTCTGACACTGCAGTTTGTTCAACAAGCTTTAATAAATGAAGAGCAAAAGCAGGTGAATGCTAATGAAAGCTAGTGTTGTTACGTCGGCTGGTGCATCAGCCATGTCATCACAGTTTCCAGGAAATCTGCAGAATAACTCCAGGTCAGGAGGAGCAGAAAAGACAAACACGTGGCGGTGTTACAAATGTGGAAAGGAGGGTCATATTAAGCGCGAAAGTCCAACTTTGAAACATAAAGTAAAAAGAAAAAATCACAAGGCTAAGAGCATGGTGTGTGACGATGCAGAAAATGAAAGTGCTTTTGTCACTAACGAGGCAAATCTGATTGACGGATCACAACAGAGTGAATGGTTGATTGATTCGGGCGCATCAAAGCACATGACGTGTAATAAAGAAATTCTTCAAGAGTACCAAGAATTTTAAAAAAACGCAGTCTGTGAAACTCGGTGACGGCAGAGTAGTTGACGCCCTAGGAATAGGAAACATTAACATGAAAATGACATTCAAAACAAGTGATGTAAAAAATGTCAAAATGTATGATGTGCTGTATGTTCCAAAGCTGTCCGGGAATCTATTTTCAGTGGGAGCAGCTACCAAGAAAGGAAATACAGTGAAGTTCAGGAAGTCTCGTTGCTACATACGTGGAAAAAATGGAGCTCTTCAGGGAATGGGAACACAAAGAGCAGATGGACTGTATCAGTTGGATGTTGAAAAAAGTGTTCTTGTCTGTCATAATGCATCGGTAGCAGCCAGCCTGTGGCACCAACGGCTCGGTCACACCACCAAGCTGAAGGAACTCAAAGATCTGGTGAATGGAGTAGATCTCTCTGTAGAAACAGTGGTTCCTTTCTGTGAAGGATGTGTGGAAGGCAAGCTGCATAAAAAACCATACAAGCCGATTGGAGGAATTCGTTCCAAACACAGAATGCAGTTGATTCATAGTGATGTCTGTGGTCCTATGCAGACTGAATCAATAGGTGGAACAAAATACTTTGTGACTTTCATTGATGATTACTCTAGATGCTGCAAAGTATATTTATTGAAACATAAGAATGAGGTGCTGAACAAATTTAAGGAATTTGAAAAAATATTCACAAATGAGTGTGGACAGACAGTTAAAAGCCTGAGAACAGACAATGGTGGGGAGTACACATCAAAGGAGTTTCAAGAATATTTGAATGCTCAAGGTATCCAGCATGAAATGACTGTACCTCATTCGCCACAACAGAATGGTGTTGCAGAAAGAAAAAATAGGACATTAGTTGAAGCAGCAAGAAGTATGCTTTCACATGCTAAGTTGCCAAAGACCTACTGGGCAGAGGCTGTAGCCACAGCAGCTTTCATACAGAACAGACTGCCCACATCTGTCCTGAAAAAGGAGACACCCTACGAGAAATGGTGTAAAAAAAAAACCTGACATGAGTCACATGAAGGTGTTTGGATGTGCTGCTTATGCACATATCCCAGATGAAGAAAGACGGAAGCTGGACAAAAAGGCTGTAAAACTACGTTTTGTGGGATATGCAAACAATGTTAAAGGCTATCGCCTTTATGATGAAAGGAAAAGGAGGATTCTAATTAGTTGTGATGTTTTCAACGAGTCAGACTTTGACATGAGTCAGGAAGCAGAAGTATCCTGCTCAGAGAACCAGGTAACCATGGAAACTGAGAGTGATACACAAGATGAGGTCATTAATGATGCCACTGTAAGAACAAGTGGCAGAACCAGGAAGCTTCCAAGGAGATTTGGATATGATGAGTTTGCTGACACAGTTATTGTTGATCATCATGCCAATATGTGTCGTACGACAGAGCCATTAACAATGAAAGAAGCAATGATGAGTCCTGATAAAAGGAAATGGCAGGAAGCGGCTGATTTGGAATATGAATCGCTGCTGGAAAATAACACATGGGAGTTAGTAGATTTACCAAAAGAAAGAAAAGCAGTAGGATCAAGATGGGTGTTTAAAGTTAAGCATCATAGTGATGGACCAGTGGAAAGATTTAAGTGCAGACTC
The DNA here is from genome assembly GCF_900634775.1 of Gouania willdenowi. Classification (NCBI taxonomy): domain Eukaryota; kingdom Metazoa; phylum Chordata; class Actinopteri; order Blenniiformes; family Gobiesocidae; genus Gouania; species Gouania willdenowi. The sequence continues at coordinate 232,175 of NW_021145064.1, read as the reverse complement.
GTCGCCAAGGGCTACTCACAGTTGTATGGTGCTGACTATGATGAGTCTTTCTCACCAGTAGTACGATTTAGCTCTATTCGTACACTACTTTCCTTTGCTATTCAAAACAATCTACATGTGCACCAGATGGATGTTGTCACTGCATTCCTCAATGGACATCTAAAAGAAGAAATCTTCATGGAGCAGCCAGAGGGATACATCAAACCAGGGCAAGAACATCTGGTATGTAAACTAAAAAAATCAATCTATGGACTGAAGCAGTCTCCTCGTTGCTGGAGCAAAGCTTTCACAAAGTTCATGATGGAACTTGACTTCAAACAAAGCACATCAGATCCCTGTGTATTTGTGAGAACAAGAAAAGAGCTTGAAATACTCGCAGTTTATGTGGATGATCTCATTTTGATTACAGAGTCAACTGAGAGCATGAAAGAGCTGAAAACTGCTCTCAAGGAGCACTACAAGATGAAAGACATGGGTGAGCTGTCCTATATCCTGGGCATCTCAGTGGCTCAAGACAAAGAAAATTAATGTGTCTTTCTCCATCAGAAGCATTATATAGAAGCCATTCTGAAAGAATTTGGAATGAACAATGCAAATCCTGTAGCAACTCCTGCTGATGTCAATGTAAAACTGAAAAAGATGGATGGTGTTAGTTAGCCAGTACAGCAACAAGAATATCAGTCAATGGTTGGAAGTCTGCTGTATGCTGCAATGGCCACACGACCAGACATAGCTCAAGCTGTGAGTGCTGTATCAAAGTTCAATGCAAATCCCAATGCTACACATCTGACTGCTGTGAAGAGGATATTCAGATACTTAAAGGGGACAGTGAACTTTGTACTGAAGTATGAGCGGTCGGAGATTGGAGCTTTGATCGGATTCTCAGATGCTGACTGGGCTGGAGATCAGGATGATCGACGTTTGACAACAGGCAACATGTTCCTACTAAACGGAGGAGCCGTGAGCTGGCTCAGCAAGAAACAGGCAACAGTTGCACTTTCAACAGCTGAGGATGAGTATGTCGCACTCAGTCAAGCTGCTCAAGAAGGTATCTGGCTGAGACGCTTACTGTTGGAATGGAGGCCATGCCCACAGTGATCATGGAAGACAACCAAGGAGCAATCGCAATCGCAAAGAATCCGGTTGATCACTCCAGAACTAAACACATAGACATTTGCTACCACTACATCCGTGAATGTGTACAGAATGAACAAATAGAGCTATGTTACTGTCCAACAAATGACATGAAAGCAGATATCGTGACAAAGCCTTTTGCTAAACAGAGGTTTGAAAAACTGAGAGAAGCGAGTGGTCTTTTTTCTTCTTAAGAGGTTGTGCTTGACAGGTGAACGCCGAACGCTGCCTGGTCAAAGTAATAAAAGGGAAAAAAGAAAAATTGTTAAAAGAGTTCCAGTGAAATCGCTGTAAACAAAAATGCTCTTAAAAGTGATTGTAATTGTTAAAGAGTTCCAAGAAAAAATCCCTGTAAACAAAATTGTTTTCCTGAAGGTAATTGTGAATGTTAAAGTTTTTTTTTGTTTAAAAAAATATAAGCCACAATGACAAAAGTTTTTTTTTGGTGTGAGAGCAAAGGAGGGCATTGGCTCTGTATTATTATTTGAATGATTTTAAATACTAGTGTAAAATTAAGTGGCAGTGTTGTAGTGTGGTAATTTCACCTATAGATGGCACTGTTTGATATTCCTGCACAGAGTGTCTCTCTGTCTTCTGTTGTGATGCAGTAGTCAATAAAGTTTTTTGTCTAACTCTGCATCAGGATAAAATGAGGACCTGAATTATAATTTGATGGAAACTACAAAACTAAGAGGACAGTGTTCACCACAAACAATCATAGAAGTACTTGGATCAATTATTCACAGTCAAACTCAAGCTTTAAAGAAGGCCAGCACATGGTGCAGAACCTTCTGAATCCAATTTCTCACAGCAACTGAATGAAGAGTGAAAATCCTCCTTATATAGTCCAGTCCAGCTGATTGTCAACAACTCACAGTCGTGCTCAACTCTACAGGTGCAGCAGATCTCCCTGATTGACATGATGAGCTGGACATGGCTGTGCACTTTGTACCAATCTGTAACAGTAGGTAAATCCCCCAATAGATCCCCTGGAATTATCAAACATTTTGGCCTCAGTAAAAGATAACCAACAATTTCATCTCATTTCACATTTTGTTGCTATTTTCCTGCATGGAAACATCAGTGACAGTGAAAGAATCTTGTCAAAAAAATTGCAAATATGGTAAAAGCTGCATTTTTTTGCACTAGACAAATGTTTTGTTAAGACCTTGATGTATTTTACCACCATGTAAACCCTTATTTGTGTGAATGTGGACAGAAAAACAGAAACAGACTTTATGAGGAGAACGATTAAAGACTCAGATTTTCTCAAATTCAGCCCAAAATAATACAAAAATCATGTAAAGTGTAAAGATCAGATGTATTTGATGTAAAGCTCTTTGTTGTTAGTATTTAGTAGTTCAGTGTGCTCACAATGACAATGTGTGTTTCTAAAGTGTGTTTATTTGTTAGTGTTGTGGTTGAATGAGCTTCTTTTGAGACGTGTATCAAGTGTTTTGTTGGTGAGAAACACTTTAGTGGATGACATTAACTGTTGAGCTGTGATGACTGATGGATAAACAGGCTGTGTTTAGAGTTTGGAACATGTGACTTCAGTTTCAACCAATGCTTGTTAGCAATAAAAAAAACTGTAATGTCACAATTTCAGTGGAAGAACGGAACGTTCCATTCCTTCTATTTCTTTTCATTTGTTCTGTTTTCTTTGGGTCGTACCAAGTGTTCCTCTGTTTCTGTAACTTTACGTTTACTAACGTCTGTTAGCTAAACTCACTAAACACTCACATATTTGTTTTACAGGAAAACAAACACAGAAATGTGATATGATCCCAAACATGGTTTAGTCCGTGTCATGCAGATATTTCATGATTATTAGATTTTAAACAAGATTATGGTGAAATGTGGCCTATTTGTCCATTTGCTAAATTTACTGAATATTCAGTCGCCTTCAGTGAAAAATAACATGTAAATGTGTCATTTTCTCCCAAAACATTAATGTGAGACATTTCTGTGTAAAACTGGATCCTGATTTTAAATGAAGAGAAAAACAAACAAGAACAAAAAATTATCACAGATATCAGTCTATGCATTCAAAACACCTCAGGATTTTCCAACTTCCTACTTAAAAATGTGACCTTGAACGCCACCTGAAGGCGGAGCTCCAACTCAGTAAAGTCAGGAAATAAAAATAATGTAATATTCTATCAGTCGCCATGTTTGAGATATTTCAATGTGTCGCTGATGAAACGTAGATTTACAGCTGCTTCCTGATTTGCTACAGTCATGAGTCAGCTTTACATACACACACACACACACACACACACTCACACACACACACGCACACACGCACACACGACGGCTCGTGGCGAGCGTCAGGACACAGGCCAACGTGCCATTTGCTGTGAACAGGTGGATATGAAGTTTTGGGAGATGTGATTTAAAGTGTGAAAGTTACAGGCTAAAATGTGTTTGCACCCATTATAGCGCCACCTCGTGGTGCACTTTTTGGTATGGGTGACCTGTGTGCTCTTCTATAGTTACCCTGTAAATTTCACATCGTTCAACATAATACTTCAGCTGAAATAAAGGTTTGTTTATTTATATGTTATGTAGTAATAAGCCACGCCCACTTTGACCACTCGTGATTAACTTCGAGATCCGGTCCCAGGAGCGAACCAAGGTCATACACACCAAATTTGGTAAAAATCGGTTGTGCCATTTAGGAGATAAAAATTTCTCATAATTACAGTGCCCCCTAGAGGCCTAATTTTTTAAAATTTGGCTCATACCCCCACAGTCTCATGGCAACCAAGGATCTAAGAATTGGTGGTGTTAGCAATTATTTTGATCAAGATATGCAACAGTTTGTGTTTTTATAGCTCGCTAGAAAACTTTACTCGTTAATATTTTGCGCATTTTTTGTCCGAACAAAATTTTTTTCTAAACTCTAGATCAGGTCCAAATGAAGACTGTACGTGCCAAGTTTCATGCCGATTGGACAAAACCCCAAGGAGTAATTTGAAAAAATAAGTTTGTGATATATAGTGACTTACAAAGAGCAATGTGCTGTGGGAGTGGGCGTGGCCTATGTCAGAAAATGCAACTCTATGTAAGGAACATGTGGATATGAATTTTATGAAGATGTGAATAAAATTGTGAAAGTTAAAGGCCAAAATGTTTTTGCAATTATAGCGCCACCTAGTGGGGCAGTTTTTGGTATGGGTGGTCTGTGTGGTCTTCTATATCTACCCTGTAAATTTCACTGCCCTCAACATAATTCAGCAGAAATAAATGTTTATTTTTGTCATTATGTCATTAGCCACGCCCACTTTGACCAATCGTGAATAACTTTGAGATCTCGCCTCAGGAGGGACCCAAGATCATACCCTCCAAATTTGGTAACAATTGGTTGTGCCAATTAAGAGATATAAATATTCATTATTTGTAGCGCCCCCTAGTGGTCTACATCATTCAAATTTGGCAGATTTCTTCACAGTCACATGCCAACTAAGGATCTCAGATTTGGTGTTGTTAGCATTTATTTTGACCGAGATATGCGCCAGTTTGCATTTTTATAGCTTTCTAGGAAAATTTACTCGCTAATAATTTGCGCATAATTTACCCGAACAAACTCATTTTATTAACTGTATATTACGTCCAACTGAAGACTCTACGTGCCAAGTTTCACGCTGATTGGACAAAATCCCAAGGAGGATTTCGAAAAAGTAGGTTTTCCAGTTTTTGCAATTTTGCTCCAGAAAAGTTTAGGCGGAAATGGGCGTGGCCTAGCCCAGGTGATTCAGTGCTATTCAAGGAATCTGTGGATATGAAGGTTTTAAATTTGCAACAAATGGTGTGGGAGTTATCGTCCAAATTGTGTTGACCTTTGTTATAGCGCCACCTGCTGGCGATCATATGTGAATTTTTGCGTCCAAGGTACACGGGGTGTTCTGGACCCAACCCCCAAGGGGCATCGCCCTACCTTGCACGGTTTAGCCTGCAGCACTACTTTTACCGGGGGAAAAATAAAAGGTAACAATAATCCTTACGATTACAATAGGGCTCCGAGCACCGCTGGTCCTAGGAACCGCGGATGCTTACATACGCGGTTCCCTGGCCCCGCGGGCTTGGCCCCCTAATTAGTCACACAGTCTAGACTAAACTGACAGCAGGAGTAGGATTGATGCTGGTATCAGTTTTACCATTTGACAACAAATACTTTATTCTAGTAGAAAATATTGTCAGCAAAGGACTAACTTATTGTGTGGTTATAAATGTACAGTATGTACACAGCCATTGGCAACAAGACTTATGATGTAAGCAAAGCTGGAATACTTCTTAAAATAAAACTGTTAAAATTGGTGTAAAGTAAGAATGTGCTCTAAGTTTGTCATACCACAGAACCACACTGTTGAATATGAATGATTAATAAATACATATAAACACACTTTGTTAATGAGTTTAGAAGAAAATGGCAGAATTCACTTTACACAGACTTAAATGTACAGTGAACTTTTCTGGTGCTGGTGGATGACTGGGAGTTTGGGACAAAGTGAGTGGGACTAACTGGGACAAACTATTTTTATATAATGTAACACATAGTTTACACATTCTCACTTACCACTATCATGTTTTTTATTTTCATCTTGTTCTTGTTTGTTCTTCTTTTCATGAGCCCTGTGGGTAAGTCTGCCTCACTTTATCAGTGTGTGTTTGATAACATCAGCACGTTGATGCAGGGACCGATGTCACGGTCTGAGTTCACATCGTACTGAGATCCTCTTAAAATGTCAGTACGTACTGACATGTACCTGTGCTGGATTATACTGATTTAAAAAATAAAGATACATTAGGTTAACTGTTATTTACTGCAATGTTTATTATAATCATGTTTCTTTGGAAAATAAATTATTTCTTTTTGTATGGAATTTTATTATAAACTCAATACATGTAATAAAAAAACTGCATAGAATAAATGATAAAACATTTTTAATACAAACTCAATACATGTAATAATAAAAACTGCATATAATACATTATAAAACATATTTCTCCTGCCTCGTATATTGAGCATTTGTAAATTTTTGGACAAGAAAAGGAGCCATTCAGCACTCATCTAATAACATTAGCTTTGAACCTTAGCTTTGAAATTTTATTTTCAACCTCAGCACGGCGAAGTAGAAAAAAGCTAAGCAGAAGTAGCATGAATTCATTTTCTGGTAGTGCACATGCTCATAATCAAACTCAGACCCATGTGAACTCAGACGTGACACCGGTCGTATTGGTGCCCCATTAGGGAGGTGCCTGACGTATAACCGTAATGTGTCCGGGGGGTTTCAAGTTGTATTGCTTATATCTGCCGTCCCTCGGGGGCTCCCTTCAGCTCGGGGCCCTAGACATTTGCCTGTGTTGCCTACTCCGTTACAACGCCTCTGGGTCTGAGGTATGAAGCTCCAGGGCTGAAAGTGAGACCCACTTCGGCCCTGCGTGCTCGCGTGCATGGATTTGTGTGTGTGTGTGTGTGTTCATGAGTGTGTGTGTGTGTGACCCAAAATCAGATGCTGAGTCAGTGTGACAATAACAATGTTTATTTAAAGGGCCCATGTTACGCTAAATTAACTTTTCTGTGCTTTAAACATGATAAAGCGTGGGGAGGAGGAAGTCAGTGTCTCGTCTATAGACACGCCCACTCATGAATATGCATAAGCAGGCCGCAAATCAACCTGTGTGTAGAGTTGCTCAGAAAGTGACTTCTCAGAGGCTAAAACTCTGAAGTTTGGGAAGATAAACCTCTAATACTATGTTTTTGGGGTTCTTAGAACAAATGGAGATGTGTGAAAAATAACATGACATGGGACCTTTAAAGATGATGGACAAACCTGTGTTGCTCCTTGGTACTTGCGTTGCTCCCTCTGCTGGTGCAAACTCCATTATTGGTTATGAGATCTTCTTTGTCCTACGCATTTGGTGGTTTGAAGGCTAGATTTCTGATGCATTACCATCAATTCTGGACTGGTGTCATATATGTTTGTGACGACGCATCAATGGTGTAAACTCACACACAGAGATCATGGCTGCACTGAATGTTGACACAAAACACAGCGGAGATGTAAAAGTTAACCTTTCTAGTGTAAGAAAATAATTTAAATAAAGAAATAGTCAATATTTAACAGCCACTGAATGAGAAAATGCAGAGTAAAGTGTGTTTGAGGGAGAGAGCAGCCACATAAAATAAGGTGGAAAAAATATCAAAATTTTAAAGTTGTTTATTTAAAAAAAAAAAAAAAAAAAAAAAATTGTTTATTTAGTTCATCCATCCATCCATTTTCATACCCACTTATTCCCGTTTAACAGGGTCGCGGGGGTCTGCCGGTGCCAATTTCCGGCTCTCATAGGGCGCTTGGCGGGGGTACACCCTGGACAGGGCGCCAGTCCATCACAGGGCATGTTTATTTAGTTTTCTACAATAATAAATGTTTGTGCAGCAGACAGAGAAGACGATCTGCTTCCAATTTAACTTCTTCAAATGTCGTTGTGTGCTTCTGTGCACTCACGTCTCCACATTGAAAAAGCAAAACGCTCATTTAAATAGGGCGGTCTCCACCACTTCTGCACGTGTGCTAATCATTGCTACAATCTTAGTGAAACTGCATCACCATTTAGGGACGCAACTGGTTTACCACCCTTTATTATAGATCTTAGTGAAACATTAAATCACAAAAGGCAGCTTTGAATGGCTCAACGTTGATAGGTTGTCATGGCAACTCAGGCTAAAATGAAAGCTCAATGTTGACAGGTTGTCATGGCAACTCAGGCTAAATTGGAAGCTCAATGTTGACAGGTTGTCTGGCAACTCAGGCAAAAATGGAAGCTCAATGTTGACAGGTTGTCATAGTAACTCAGGCTAAGATAAAAGCTGCAGAATCTCCACCATTCTACAGAATCTCCTTGTGCGCCGTCAGAAACGACTAAAGTAGCTTTAATAATATATATTAACGTTGACCAGCAGATGTCATCAGTGAGCAACGTTGGAGACCAAAGTGAGTTTCTAATGATAATAATGTCAACTTTATTGACTAATTTAGTGATTTTCCAGAATCCTTTGAGTAAATACTGCTTGTTTGATTCTAAACTTATTTACATATTTAGTAATAATCTTGTGTGAATGAGATGATAATGTAAAGATCTTTGGAACGACTTTGTCATAAAAGCTCATTTTAAATCTGTTCATTTTAACATTTAGTCTGAATTGGATCATTTTATACAGAGTGTGTGTGTGTGTGTGTGTGTGTGTGTGTGTGTGTGTGTGTGTGTGTGTGTGTGTGTGTGTGTGTGTGTGATCCAAAATCAGATGCTGAGCCAGTGTGACAATAACAATGTTTATTTAAAGGGCACATGTTAATCTAAATGAACTTTTCTGTTCTTTAAACATGATAAAGTGTTATTAGGGCTTCATACACATGTCCTAAATATAGTTTTTAATTAATTCCCTCAATCGTTAGTTAGAGGGTGATTTGCTCCTTTCTTACTACAGGGTGAGCCCAAACACCTCGCTACATTTTGATGACGCGTTCCCACTTTGATGACGAATTTGACTGAGCAGGAGAAGCCACACCTCCAGGAAGCTCTCTCCCATGATTGACATGTAAACAGACACATGTTTATAAAGCAGCATGAGCTCGGCTACGGATTTCAATATGTATTTCAATAAATTATCTGCCATTTTGAAAAAAATGGCCATAACGACCACTAGGGGAGGTTGCTGAGGTGGATCCACATTCTAAAATAATCAGTAGTGTTCATGCCATCTATGTGCCAAGTTTCATGCTTTTAACCCAAAGTGCACGATTCTACCAACAATTCTTCCTTAACCGCCCACTACTGGTACTGATCCAGGATCTGTGGTGGAGAACATGACCTGACTTTAATCAATAAGTTCAGGGATATTTTGTTTTCTGTTTTATTCACACAAATGATTCATTTTTTTTTTTTAAATTCATTTATTTAGAAATATTCTAGAAATATATTACAAATACATTTAAACAAAAAACGTTTTTTATTATATATGTAATATAAAGATGTATGAGAGCAGCATTAATATCAACATATTTCCCCTCAGGGATCAATAGTTTACTGAATCTGATCAACTTCATTTAAATTAAACTAATTTAAATCATCCTGATGACATCATTCCAGACTATAATGATTAAACAAAAACAAATGCATCAGTTATTTCACCACTAGAGGGCAGAATGTTGTACAGTATTAGAAGCTATCAAGTTATCATGAACCTATGATGTTTCAGACTCTACAATCCCTGTCATCGTTGGTCTCGTCCACAACAACAGAACAACTGCAGCTCTTCACCAGAAATGGCCGTAGCTTCACAGACACATAAACGTTACGTGGGAACTGGTCTGCTCAGTATTTTGGTAGTTTAGACGTGTTTCAGGTGGACGCTTCAACATGTTGTTTAGCTCAGGACCAGGAGGGGTGCTGGGGTGCACCAAATGAACGGTCCCCTTTAACATTTCCCTTTACCTCACGATGACAGCGTTTCATTCACATTATGTCACTTTCTGCATTTAACAATGGATTTTATTTTTATTGGTAGATTCTGTCATTCTGTCTATGATTCTATTAACACAGATATTATAGGACCATAATTAGCCAATCATGAGCTCATTACAAGTTGTTCATTAATCCTGTAAGAACAAAGTCAAACCTCAAAGTCAAACTGTTTCCTCTGAAGACCTTCATTTACAAATCAATGGGAATTTAAATTATTCAGCTACAAAATCTAAAGATTTTCCTCCACATCATGTGATCTCTGAACAAACTGATAATTTTAGTCAATTTCAAAGTGATGACACTGCAAAGGATGGATGAATATTTCTAGATCCTTCATGTTCATTCTGTCTATTCTATCCTTCAGGTGGAGCTGATTCTATGCTGATGTTACAGGTGAATGGAGGATTGTGGAACCACTCAGCCGTGACAGCAAACATGGTGAGAAATGAGTGGATTGAAGTTTGGTTCCTGACGTCCATGTGGATGTTCTTTTGAAGTTGATCTCCTACTGAAGCCTAATGCTATGTCTGATCCATCTTTAACAGCCACTGTTCTTTCTAGGAACACATTTAGAAACAAATGTTTGTTTGGTTCCTTCTCTGTGTTTAATCTCTAACTGTTCTACAGGACTCTGGAAGCCAGAACAAAGTGACACCTCAACGTTCTCAGGACCATGAAGCTCAGCCACAACAAAGAAACAAATCTAAGAGAAAAACTTCAGAGCAAAGAGTTCAACAGCAGAGCCAAGCTGGAGTTAAAGCTAAACATACATGTGACCAGTGTGGGAAGGACTTTAGCTTTAAATCATACCTCACTAGACATCAAAGAATCCATTCTGGATCAAAGCCATTTAACTGTGACCAGTGTGGAAAGGCTTTTAACCAGAATTGTAACTTAATAATACACAAAGTCGTTCATACTGGAGTTAAAACATTTGAATGTGACGAGTGTGGAAAAGCTTTTGCTTTAAAGCGGACCCTGAAATTACATCATCTTGTTCACAGTGGAGAGAAACCATACACGTGTGACGAGTGTGGAAAGACTTTTAGTCAATCTGGACACCTCAGTCAACATGTCCTCATTCACCGTGGAATCAAAGCTCACAGATGTGAACAGTGTGGAAAGACTTTTACACAAAGATCAAATTTAACGAGGCACATGCAGACTCACTCCAGAACAGAGTTGTATCTCTGTGACCACTGTGGGAAAATATATACACGGAAACAAACCCTCACTGATCACCTGAGATCTCACACTGGACATGAAGTGTGTCCCTGTGACCAGTGTGACAAAGTTTTTACAACTTCTCAAAAGTTAAAACATCACCAAATCAGCCACTCATCAGAAAGACCTCATAAATGTGACACATGTGGAAAATCTTACAAGTGGAAATCTCAACTTAATCTCCACCAACGAGTTCATGAGAAGAATGTTTTCAGATGTGACGAGTGTGGGAAGACCTTCAGCACTTCATCTGTTCTCCACTCACATCTCTGTGTGGATGGAGACATGGAGCAGGAATCATCTTCAGATCCCAGCGACACACGGATGGTGACGACACCTTCTGGTTCCAGTGTTGGACTGAAGAACCCAGAGATCAGGCTGCACAGGATTCCAACATAAACCTGCTGTCAGCTGGAAAATGGACACCAACAGTTCAGGAAGTTGTTGATCTGGTCTGGTTAAATAAATAAATGTGACACATTGATTCCAGTGTTCATTGTTTTTTTACACTGTGATTTTCTTCATTTGAATCATCACTGAAAGAATACAAATATCAGGCAATTTAAAAGAAAATATCAAGAAAATCTCTTTACGTTGTGTGACAATTTTGAAAGTGTGTAATATTTTTATTGTGTGTATTTAATCAAAATCATGAAGCTCAAATGGTAGAGTGCTAGCTGCACAATTGGACAATTTTTACACTCCCTCACTCAAAGGAAAAGATGCAAAAAGCAATAGTGAAATATCATAGACAGTATCACCTGTACCTCTATATAGATATTTCTGGTGTATTTTAACAGAGTCACCAGACGTGCTCCTTGCTGTGAGCTGGACTCAAACCCACAACCTGCTGCCAACACAAAGCCTGGGTCACACACACTCACACATCAGGATAATAATAAGATTATGGTACCTGTGGAAGTGAGAGGTTCCCACATCCTCCAACTGTGTTTTTCTCACTGTAACATATCAGGAAAATATTTTTTTTTAATTTTACATTATCAACTACATTATAATTGTTATGTATTTGTTTAAGATGTGCTCTTGTATTAATATGTACTTTAAGATTAAAAGTGACAGTTAATGTAGTCTACCATCAAATAACTTTATTTGTTCTGGTTTGCAAACTGGACATTTCAAAAGGGCAGAAAAAAATACAAATAAAAATAATAACAGAAGATACTTATGTAAGCACTTTTAGAAAATAAAAAACAGTAATATTTATTGATTTATGTCGATCAAAGTGTAATAAATGCAGTTTTTTAAAAAGGAAAATAATTCACTATAATGTACATTATAATGTTGTCATGTTTTTGCTCACCTTCAAAAATTAAGAATTAAAAAACTAAACTTAGACTTTAAGCATATTAGAAAAAAGACTATTTAAGAATTACATTTTTCATGTTTTTTATTTTGTAATGTCCCTTCATGCACCATTATCTTCCGTCTTTCTCACTGTACTGTGTACAGGACCATGTGTGTGTAAATATCTCCTATTGTTTATTACCCTGTTTATTTATCTACTGCTGCTGAAACACTGTAATATTCCTCTTTGTGGGACAAATAAAGGTTATATTGTTGTATCCTAAATGTAACGCTTAATGATAAATTAAAAATAAACAGGTATACATATAGTCATTTACTTGGGCAAACAATGCAAAAAAATCCTTTAAACTATTTACACATCTTAACTACAACTGTTAGTGTATAGAGGTACTGTTACTTTAACAGATGTCTTCATGTGTTAAACTTAAAATACACTGGTGTGTGTGTGTGTGTCCCTCTTTTCCAGCAGCATTTAAAGAAAAAACTGCAAACAGGGTCGATATAAAATATAAACACAGAAAGTAGAGAGAATATACAATTATTATTTTCAAAACTCATTTTATTACACATTTTTGGCATTCAATTAACAAAGTTTTCCACACTTGGTACATACAGTAATTATGTGCAAAAAACAGGATCAGGGATAAAGCAAAACAAAAGAAAAATGACAATAACAGTATCAAAAATAGTAATAGTAGGAATAATAGCAACAAGTGTTAAACAGATAATCAAGAGAATATATAAACATTTACAAAATTGGTTGAACAGGAAGTCGTGTGAGGAAAGAAGACGTGTTATGTTTGAAATAAAGTTTTTTAAACATTTCACAGGAATGTGAAAAGAAACCAGAGATTCCAGAGAAAACCCTGATAAAATCTAAAACATTGCATAGTGATCTTTTTAACATCAAGTCCACAAAGTTCCATGTTGGTTTGTATTCTGTTGCCCCTAACAACAGCACGGATCGTTTGGTTCTACTGATCCTGACGCGTCACCGTACCCCAACCATCATCATCGTAGTTTTCTGATGCTTGTTTCAGTTCAAAATGTTGGTCTACAGAAGATTTAGATGAAGAATTGTGAGCCTGTTTCTCTGTGGAGTCTTCATCACATGATGCTGGTTCTGTGTTAGCACGTCTCCTGGGTCGGCGGTTGGTTGGGTCAGGTCCTGACCTGGGACCTTTGAGTCATCGTTCTCTGTGTCCACTTTCCATCGTTTCTTTAATTCTGCTGTAACTGCAGCATTATGTCTGATTACTTCAGCAGAAACAAGTGTAAATTTGACCAAATAATCAGTCATTGATGAGTCTGACAAAGCTAGAGAGGAAATGTTTTTAGTTTCCACATCTGTATCATCAGCTAAAAGTTGGACTTGCTCTATCTTGTGCCTCTGGATGAGCTCTGAGATCTAAGTGTGTGCAGAGAACATGTTATACTGAGCTGATGACATCATCAATATCAAAGCCACGTTCATTCCTGGCGTGGTGTGTGGCGTCCACAGTGCTAGGTGTAACCATGTGAACTAGAAGCCCACTTCCTGTCATAGTTTTATTGTGATGGGCACGCTCTGCCTTTAAGCTCCTTTGCCCCTCCTCCTCACTCTTGATTGCTCAGCTGCTGCTGCTATGGCTGCTCTCACTGTGGCGTAGACCTGGTTGGCTTTTTGATTAAAAATAATCAGTTAAACAAACCATCCATCAAAAATAACCTGACAAATATCTTCATCTATAACCCCACCATCTCCCCACTCATCGGTGAGTCGATCCACGTTGTATTTTTATGCATTTTGTGTATTTGTGTCGTGCCAGACTCCATTGAAATTCCTGCTAAAATAAAAATAAGCTAGTATTAGCTCTGAAACACACATGGTCAGTCTGACCAATTGCACTTTTTATTTAAATAATCATTTTACCTTCTAATTTATTACCAAAGCTGAATTGTTTTTTAGACAGTATTATATTAAGATAATACTTTGCTTTTTGTAGTTTTGACCGGTTTTGACGATATCTGTTACTTTTTGAAATAAATGCCTAAGCGGCTATGTGGTTTTGAATAAGCTTTGACCTTTTGAATGAATTAGATATGTATTGTACAACAACAATGAATTATTTAAAGAATATGTTGAAGACATGCATGTTTATGATATGACTTAGCGTTACAGCTAATGATTTTGATTTAAAAGTGCACTTTATTTCTTTTTGAACTGTGAATGTATATAATGAAGCTTCAAATTGATTACGATTTATAGAATGTATTTATAACTATTTATTTAACAATGACCAATTATTTAAGGGTGCTAAGGTTCATTTATTTTCTTCTTTAAAAGGTACTTGAGCTAATTTTATTAGCTTTTTGACTAATTGTTGTTGGCCTGGTTTCATAGGTCAGGTTTTTTTCTTAGTTCTGGATCACCTACCACTCTCAACCACTAGATGGCGAGCCACCACCCAACCACCGCTGCATCGCAGTAGGAATATCTGATCTTTTTGTTTCCTCGGACACTCTGACCTAATATCTGGATTAAACCCTGGGGATTTTTTTTTTTTTTTCATTTCTTTTTCCAATGCGAAAGAACTTTGTGGAACCCTTCACATGTCAACTCTGTGAAATCAAACAAAATGAACTGAGACACACTAAAGGAAACTAACTATGACTGCTGAATTCTGAAATAAGAAATTATTTCCTTTGTGTTTTGTAATTATATTTTTGTTGTTGTTTATTGTCTATATCTAATTATTAATAGCAACTAAATAATAAATATAAAATATATACTGACTCCAAATATCTTAAATATATATACTTACCTGAAATTATTTTGTCTGTCAATTATTCACACACTTTGGTTCAACAGGCGGACCTATTTCTGTTTACCTTTATTTGTAGTCAGTTCCTGAGCCCCTAGTGCGTTACATAGGGGAGGGGTGGGGGCTTGTCTGTTGGGGGGATCTTGGGGGAGCTGTTTCCTTGCTTGCTGTGGGGACTTTACTAAGATTGCAGTGCAAATCCGTACACACACCCCCACACACACACACACACAATATATTTTAATGAACTACATATGTATTAGACATAGTAATTGTAATTGACATAAAACTGGAGAACCATGTTACAGTTCTAAGTCAATTATTAGAACTCAATTAAAATTCAATTAAGATCACAACGGCCACAGAATTTAGCATTTACGATTATGTCATAATTGTAATTAATTATCAATAATGCATACTTATCAGTTATGCAAATACAATTATAATTGAGCCCAACCCTGTAGAGAATATTACTGTTGCATGCCTAGTATTAATACACAGGCATAAAAGACAAGGAACATAAACAAATTATTAGTTTAAAAAGTTAAAACGATGACTCATTAATTCAGATTAAACGTAATGCATCACATCATAGCCGATCAATCAGATTAATTGTAATGCATCACATCATAGCCAATCAATCAGATTAAATGTAATGCATCACATTATAGCCGACCAATCAGATTAAACGTAATGCATCACATCATAGCCGATCAATCAGATTAAATGTAATGCATCACATCATAGCAGATCAATCAGATTAAATGTAATGCATCACATTATAGCCGATCAGATTAAATGTAATGAATCACATCATAGCTGATCAATCAGATTAAACGTAATGCATCACATCATAGCTGATCAATCAGATTAAACGTAATGCATCACATCATAGCCGATCAATCAGATTAAATGTAATGCATCACATCATAGCCGATCAATCAGATTAAATGTAATGCATCACATCATAGCCGATCAGATTAAATGTAATGCATCACATCATAGCAGATCAATCAGATTAAATGTAATGCATCACATCATAGCCGATCAATCAGATAAACTGTAATGCATCACATCATAGCAGATCAATCAGATTAAATGTAATGCATCACATCATAGCCGATCAATCAGATTAAACGTAATGCATCACATCATAGCAGATCAATCAGATTAAATGTAATGCATCACATCATAGCCGATCAATCAGATTAAACGTAATGCATCACATCATAGCAGATCAATCAGATTAAATGTAATGCATCACATCATAGCCGATCAATCAGATTAAACGTAATGTACGGCACCAAAACAGCGTTGAATGGAGGTTATTTTCTCAGTTTTAGAGTTCATAAATGTATCTATACTATATAACCTGAGAATTTATTGATTTTGATTTGAATTAATTAATGTTGTTTTATTTTATTAATAATTGTACATTCTTACAAAGCTTTTATACAGATCCCTTTGTGGAAAATAAATAAAGTTGTAATTGTGGTAGATTTGGTCTCTTCCTTTTTAAGTTTCTACATGAGATGTTTATGTATGCAAGGGACCCGTACCAAGATTTATTACCAAAAATAAACATTGTACTTGAGTACAATTTAAATCAAGTAACAATAACTTCTTCTACTTTAGTAAATATATCAGCACTCTTTATACCTCAGTGTTTCACTTATAGTGACCCGTGTAGTAGTGAGTAACGTACTTACTGTAAATAATCAGGCTGACAGACGAGTGATGAGAGATTCATGGAAAACAGAAAATAAAGAAACAGGAGGAAAAATTAGTGAAAAGAGCTTTTGTGAATTTTTTTCTGTTTTTTGTGAATTTTTTTTTAAATGATCAAGATACTTGGAAATCTGACAGGAACATCCATCTTATGGCGACTCCTGCTGCACGCTCTGACTCTGTACCCATCACGGTTATTTTCATCAGTCTGTTGATCGTATCTATAGCAACCAGGGGTGGAAAGAGAACAGAAAAAGTCTACTTAAGTAGCAGTACTGTTACTTTGATGACATTTTACTGAAGTCGAAGTAAAGTTACTAATCAAGTAAAAGTAAAAAGTTGATCATTTAAAATGTACTCAGAGTAAAAGTTTTCTCCCATGCAATAAAAAAGTACAAAAATGTGTATAAAGATCAAACTAGGTTCTTTTTTATTATTATTATTATTATTAGAGAACACCATTTCAAAATAATGTGCATGAGAACAAGACATGGTGTGGCTAACCTGGATAAATAAAACAATTCAATGAGGTAAGTGTTTGTGTCAATACATCCAATGTGTCAGAGCATCTAATAAAACATTTTCTAGTAAGAAAACTATTCCTATCTTTAGGAATCTCTGAAAGCAAGAAATGCTGACAGTATGTTATATAAAGTCTATAAAACATTCTAGGTGGAATGTCAAAAACTTAGTATTTATGCATTTAAAACAAACTGTCTCAAACAGATTACATTGATTATGCATAAATTGTGCAAAAACATCAAAGAAAACATAAATAAAATGCTTATTGAAATGATGAGGTAATAGTGCTTGTGTCAGTGCAGACATTTACAGTAACAGAACCAAGCTCAAGGTAAGTGTTTCACCGCTTCAACAAAATGGATGAAAGACGTACGACCCCTTATTCTAACGTAATATCTGAAAGCTATGATTGACACAGATGGCTAGGGATGTAACGATTAATCGTAAGGCAGTTAAAAATCGATTCATAGGTATCACGGTTGATATTGATTTTCTGAAAATTGAATCGCAGTATTTTTTTAACCAGCAGAGGGCGCTATCCACAAGTGTAGGCGGCGGGCGGAGTCTGCTAATACTTTTTTTCTGGCCACCTTCTACTCTTAAATATGTTAATAAATGATTAATTACCCCTTAAGCACCGAAAGAATATCTGTAATATTACTTGAATATCTGTAAAAGTCACATTTTTCTAGTAGCTCTGTCTGCTAGCATAGCTTCTCTTCTTCACTGCAAGATATCTGCATGCCAACCGACCACTGTGTTACCAGCGCCCTCTGCTGGTCCAAACAAATATGACGTAAATCAGCATAATCAGGTTTTTTTTTTTTTTTTTTAAAGTCCAATTGTTAAGGCACAAAATACATTTTCAGTTGCACTTTTAAAAGGAAAAGAACTATTATGCAGTTTTACATTGTTTATTATAGAACCAGAATTTAAATTAATAGGCTTCATTTTCATTTGTATTATTCCTTTATTTATTTCATTCAAGATTTATTTTTAGTTAAATTGCATTGTTTTGAATCGTTTATCAAGGGATTCTTTTGACAACGAAAAATAAAAGAAAAATAGTACAGCATTTTCTAGTTTTTTTCCCAAAAAAAAAAATTTGTCTACAGTCCCATTTTGTAAAATAAATCGTGAGAGAATCGTACCGTGAACCTAGTATCGTGAATCGAATCGTATCGGGAGTTGAGTGAATCGTTACATCCCTACAGATGGCAGTAGAACCCATCTGGTGACTCTCCCACGATGGAACCTGGAAGTAGAACCCATATTGTGCCTCGTGCTGGTGTCCATGGACAGTCACATACTGACCAACTTGTAAAAAAAATAAAAAATGATTGTATTTCATATTTCTGACCACCATCTCTGTCTTTTAATTTAGAAAATTAAGTGATGAACATTTTCTGATATCAGCAAAAGCTAATGTTATCTCCCAAGAACAGCATGCTTTTATATCTGAAAATAGGATTTTGTTAATCTTACATTTCATCTTTTTAATCCCAGTTTGAAACCTAGATTAATGAGTTTAGCCAACAAACAGTATTTCCTGTTTTTATTTTTCTCTAGAGTAAAAATCTGAAATGTTAAGTTTTGTTTAACAATCTTTAATATCACTTGTTTAGTTTCATGTTAATGTTTTTATGTATTTACAATAAAGGTTTTATTTTAAACTTTAATGCTTATTTTGAGCTAAATAATTCAACTATTTTGTAAAGTCAAAATGTTTCTTATCCCTCAATATTGTGAGTTCATCTTTTTATTCCTACTGTTGACTTTACGTGGAGAACAATTAAAAACTCAGACTTTCTCAAATTCAGCCAAACATTGCAGAGTTCTGTTCATCCTCTCAACCTCATCCTTCTTATTTAAGTTGTAGTGAGTTGTATTTCACAGTTTCAGGGTGATCAATATGTTGTATTACTGCAATATGTTCAATCAAGACTTAGACTTTCTTTATTGTCATTCAAACTTAAACTTTACAGTACAGATAACAAAATGTGGTTGCATTGGCTCGTATTACAGGATAAAAAAACAGCAGCAACATAACAACAAATTTACATAACAACAAATTTACATAACAAATGTTTGGTCGACTTATTTTTCTAAAACAAAGAGGAAATAGGTTTATTTCTAAAAATACCAGTAGGCTAAATGATTAGATAAATCAAACAAGTGATAATTCTGAATAAGATGTTTTCTTATGTGCTAACAGATTATTGTTATTTTTTTCCATTATATATTATTCCTCAACAGGTCAAATTCAGTGAAAAATTCCCTTGTAGGGCTAAACTGTATATGACATTACATTATGATGTTTTTTAAGTGTGGAGGAGTAGGGGGTACATGGCTTTAGGTTCAAAGTCTGAAGGTGTTTTCAACTGGGAAAAGTTTGGAAACTACTGTCCTATGGAATATTTTGGATTTTCATGCCCAGGGTTGCCAGTTCGAGTCCCCGAGAGCAGATTTTCTGTGTTTATTTCATTGCTCAACAATTTTATCATTTGAAAAAGCCTTTACACAGGCCATTTTTATGAATTCACTTAGTTGATACAGTTTAATTTGGTTGTTGTAATGTAACTAGTGTATTCACTTACAAAGGTCCACAACTGTAACTGTAAAAGTGAAACTTGCTGAAATAAAACTACAAACAAGTTGTCATCAGTCTAAAAAACAAAGAGTTACAGGTAGATGTGAAACTAAATAAAATAAACTCAAACCCTGTAGCAGTCATGTGACAAATCAATCAACAATTCTTGTTGAGAAATATTATTATTATTCTGGATCAAGTGGAAACAGAAAATATAAAAAAAAAAGTTTGTTTATAATGTAGGGAAGATATTTTATACATGAATGTGACTGAAGTCTAAAGCCACAAAAATGGCACCACTTTAAAAAGAAAATAGACTAATAAAAGACCTCTTTACATGGAGTATAAGACAAAAGAACAATGAAATGTAGCGCTCTTGCTCCCTCTAATTCTTTGAGCAAGGCTCTGGGACTCTTTAATAAATAGTATTGAATTTTTAATTAGCCTATCCCAACCGCAGATTTATTAAGATAAAATAGAAACAGGAAAAACACATGCCCATTAAATATTTCACCACAAATAATAAATACCAAAAGTAGGGATTAATAATGCTTTATATCAAAGTTATTATTTTCTTTTTGAATTAACCAAACATAAAAAAATCACTGTTTAGACAATCAAAGATTTAGGTAAGGTAAAAATAAAACACAACAAATGTGGACCCACTGTAATAAAATAAAACAAAATAAACCCTGAAAAAGCCAGCATATAAAAATAAAACAAGTTCAGGCCTGTATTTCAGGGTGTTCTCCTCCCCTCACTTCCACACTGATGGAAAATGGCGGATCTCCGTGGTGCATTCAAGGTCCAAACTCTCCACGTGGTGTTAGCTCCTCCAACGGTGAAAATCCTCTCTCCGACAGCAGCAGTCCACTTCACACCACACCAGCCTAGTTTCTCCTCTCGTTTCCCGAGCAGGACAGGTGGATGGCTGATTGACGCCGTAGCACTGAATCACTCTGCTGGACAAGCTAAGCTAAATGCTAACAGGCTAATGTTCATCCGTCGGTCTGACGTACAACTCTCACACAGTCCGCTCAGTAGACTGTGTCGGGTTGACAATCTCACGTCCTCTTCTGTGTGGCTGGTCCTCTAAAACATGAACTCTTAACATGGACTTCCTTTTTTCTTTTCTCTCTCAACCTTATCTGCTCTGTCTCCTTTTCTTTCTCTTCTTTCTCCATTCCTCTTCTTCTCTCTACACCTTCCGTGGCTCTTCATTTCCTCCACAGCACCTCCTCTGGTCACTTTTGGTCACTACACATATACTCTTCAAACCAAACAAAACATATTCTTCGCCTTATACAATTGGTTTAGTTTACATACAAAAATAAACATTCCTTTTCAAGTAACAGAAAAATACACATGTTTTCAAATGTTCAGAGATTAATAAAACAAATAACCTCCTTAATCAGTGAACATCTTCTAACATTTATTAACACCCAAGCTTTTTTTTTTACTGGGCTACAGAAACTTTGGACAGTTTAGAATCCTTAAATCTGTTAAAGTAAAAGTACCACAAGTATTAAAAAAACTGTGATAACAAATAAAATTATCTTTAAACTTTTGTTCCTAATGTATGTAATTGTGATCCGTCTATGTACAAC
The DNA here is from genome assembly GCF_900634775.1 of Gouania willdenowi. NCBI lineage: Eukaryota > Metazoa > Chordata > Actinopteri > Blenniiformes > Gobiesocidae > Gouania > Gouania willdenowi. Next base: position 210,711 of record NW_021145064.1, on the reverse strand, counting down.
AATGATAATACCTAATACATTAATCTGACAAACTATAGTTATTAATCATGTTCCAAATGATATGAACCCAGAAAAGGTAGTGTCATCATCTCCTCCAACCAAACCTTATCCCCCAAAATAATACTTATATAAAGTACATAATGAAAATACTAGTTAATTACAGTGTTTAAGTGGATTAAATTAAAGTGGAATTAAGTGTTTACAAGATAGAGGAATTATTTAATTCAGAAATGAAATTGGAATAAACCAGCCACCTAATTCAGATTTAAGTTTAATTTGGAATTAAATTTGCATTAGGAATTAAATGTTTACAAGGTGAGTTTAAAGATGATTTAACTTTTATTCTGAATTAAAGAGGAATTAAAGCTCAAATGTAAACGTGGCCAGTGACAAAAAAAAAAAAAAAAAAAAAAAAAAACTAAGTTGATTGAATAAATAAAAGTACTGAGTAATAATGACATCAGTGGAAATGTAAAATTATCCCCTAAAATAATACTCAAGTTAAATGTCAGTACATTAACTAAATTTGTTCACACTGTATGTATACATGTACAACATAGGAAACAGTTTGTTGACATTACTTGAAAGTGAACGGTTGCTGTGGCAGCAAGATGAAAGAGACTCAAACATAACTAAATCTTCAGTTGCTTTTCTCACTGCAAGTGGAGAAGTAGCAAAAACTCTCTCTGAGTAACTTTGCAACAAAAAGTAAAACAAACATTTTTATGAAGTTTGAAAGGTTTAATAGTAAAGACCTGAGTGAGGAATGGCTGCTACAGGTAAGACACAATTTACAGACATAATATGAGGATTCATTTTAATCTGCTAGGATGAAAGAACACTGTAGTCATTGAAGGAATCACTAGATTTCCTTAATGAAGTACAGATTATCATTAGAAAATATGTTTACTCTGGTTTTAATATATTAAAAACATTTGTCCTTGAAAAACAATTTCAATATTAGATATATATTTAAATCTGTTCATTTTAACATTTAGTCTAATTTGGATCATTTGTGTGTGTGTGTGTGTGTGTGTGTGTGTGTGTGTGTGCACTTGTTTTTATATCTCGGTGGGGACTTCAACCTGTCTGCACACCTCCCCGTGGGGACCAAAATGAAGGTCCTCACGGGCAAACCCTCTCTAATAGGTCAGAAACAGTGTTTAGACACGCCCCATGCATTTTTTTCAAAAGTCCCCAGGCTGACCATTTTCACTACTTTTGTGTGTTAGTGTGTGTAAGGAGGCGCCCCTTGTGGATACACAGAATACCGCGGTCCCCACGAGGTCTACTTTTCTTGAAGTGTGTGTCGCGAAAAACCTATTGATCAAAATCGGTATTACAGTTCTTAATATTTTTAACTGAAGGCCATTCTGACCCAAAATAGAGGTTTATTAAAAGAGAATTATTATTATTATTATTATTATTATTATTATTATTATTAATATTATTATTAATATTATTAATATTAATATTATTAATATTAATATTATTAATACTAATATTAAAATTAATATTATTTATATTTATATTAATATTTATATTAATACTATTATTAATAATAATAATGTACATTTTATTATTATTATTAGTAGTAGTAGTAGTAGTAATATTAGTTAGCATTAGTAATTATTTATAATGTCTTTTTCCCAAAAAAAGAGGTCGTGGTGGCTGAGTGGTTAAGGAAGTGACCTGTAACCGGAGGGTCCAGCACTGTGGGACCCTGAGTAAGTCCCCTAGCTCATAGCCCCCCCCGAGCGCTGTTCTATGGCTGCTCACTGCTCCTCAGGGATATGAGAAATGTAAATACATGTGCATGTACAGGATATATAATGACCAGTAAAGATGGTTTAAGGTTTTTTGTTTTTTTTAATTAAAAATAGTCAAAATAAAATCTCAATTTCAATTTCAGTTTGCATTCATTTGAACCTGTTTGACTTAAAAAACTAGTATTTAAAAAAAGGATGTAAATAATTTCAAGAAGTAAGGAATTAATTCCTTTTTTAAGCTAATTATAAACATTTGCTCTAATAAATGTGTTCGATATATCATATATAATAATAATTATTATTATTATTATTTCTCTTCCTTTTTAACTGATTGTTTTTAAATAGAAAGTACAGAGTACAGTGATCCAACATGATGACAGGATAAGAGTACAAACAATTTCAACTCTCTATCTCACATGTTTTTAATCTGAAAATAAAAATACTTCACACAGCACATTTAACCTTTTGACCTGTTAACCTTAAAGACACCACAGCTCTGGAACGCAGAGTGGGATCAATGTAGGGCCATGTGTTCCCACCATATACAGTATGTGATAATCAGGTCTATAGCTGGCCATTTTATGTCCGAGCTACATTCAAGCTGAGACTGAAAACTGACAAGAGACTGTCACCTAAGGAGGCCAACCATGGCAACTTTCTTATCTTTGTCATAGAGCCACAAGCTAGGTATGTACGAAAAGGTCTGGACCATCTGAGCAAGGCCATGTATGAACATCCCTGTGTGAAGCCAGCAGGAACCAAACATGCATTAAGTCCACCTCATTGAGGTGAGGAGACCTCATAGAGACCTCATCAGAAAGCTCTCAGAGAGATCTATCACATATGCCAAGTCTGAGGGTGCACGCATGTTAATGAGCTACTTCCTGTTTGGAAGGGGCTAGTCACACGGTCCATGAGAATATGATCTCACATTTCATAGAGGTCAGCCTTCAGTTCAAAGTGTTGTGGAAAAAAAAAGAAATGTATCAACTTGACCTCTGTCCCCTTAATGGTGACCTTTCACCCTTTGGAAGGTCGCACAAGTCTGAAATTCAGCACACTTGTTGTACATGCACACACGATGAACAGACTCAAATTTCAGCCTCCCAGGTCAATCCGTTGATGAACATTTAAATAAAAATTGAAGAAAAGGGTCTTTGAAGGTGTCCTTAGCTGAAAGGGAGGGTCCTATGGGGCTAGACCCTTGAAAAGTGATCCATTAGTTCATCTCACTGCCCACCACATTTCTAATGTCTGAAACTATGTCAGCCCCAGAGTCCTGATTGTCTGCCTGAGGCCTACTTGTAGTGATGAAGCCTGGGGCCTTCAAGAAAGAAAAAACTACAACTACTCCCTCATTTGAGGGGCTATTTATACCAAATTGCACACACAACTAATAAGCCCCTCCATGACATTGATAATCCAATATCAGACCCCTAGCTCAAAAGGAGCCTGAGCATGGGCCTGTTTCTCAGTTCACGTTTAACCCTTTAATGTACAAAAAGGCTAAAAAGGGTCAAAGTCTCTGAGATTCCTTAACCAGTTTGGACCAAAATTGGCAAGCAATATATCAAGTTCAATGTGAATAATCATGCACATTTTCAGACCCCCAGGGGTATCGAGGCATGAACAGGGGCCAAAAAGACACAATTTTTCATATTTCACAACTGGTGCTCTTTTGCTCTTGTTTGACCTCTGAGACACTTAGAAAGGTGAAACTTGGGCTGTGGGACCTCTGACAACTTTCAAATAATATGCTTGTGGAATCTTTTCGATGGCCCCACCCACACAGGAAGTAGCTCCAGGAACCACCTAGAGACACGCCCTTGAAATCGCTTGTTTATCGAGAGGCCCTGAAAGACTTCTAAAAGTTTCAGCTCATTTGAACCAAAAATGACTCATTTATGGGGCTTTGAAGTCCACACTTGTGTAATTTTCCCATGGTGCCACAAGGCACAGGAAAGTCATAGAGACACCAAACCACCTCAGATCAGCTCCAAATGGAGTCTAGTATAACATATTTAAAAATCATTCCTGAGGTCCCAGTAGAACTTTTTTTACTTCAGTCCATTTCTGAAAATGCAGATCTTGTTCTCTGCTTACACCCTGAGACCATCTTGCCAGATGAATGAGACCTTCTCCCTCATTTTTGGGCCAATCAACACCAAATTTCCCACACAAGTACTAGAGCTCCCTCTGAGTCTGAATATTCAATATCGACCTTCTAGCTTTACAGGAGCCCAGATGAGAGCCTCTTGAAATTTGGAGGATTAACCCTTTCATGTCCAGCAGACTACAATAACCATTTAGGGTCAAAATATCAGCGATTTCTTAACTGATTCAGACCAAAATTTACAGGCTTGATACCGAGTCAAATGTGAATAATCATGGACATTTTCAGATCCCCAGGGGTATCGAGGCATGAACAGGAGCCAAAAAGACCTGTTTATTTCATGACTGATGATTTTTTGCTCTCTTTTAGCCGCTTTGACACTTGGAGAGTTTAACCTTTAGCAGTGGAACCTCTGAAAATGATAGAATCAGATGAGATTAAAAAAAAAATAAAACCTGAAACTGGTCTATCACATATCCCAAGCCTGAGGATGCACGCTAGCCTGGCGAAGCCACACCCACTTCCTTACTGTTGTAAGAAAGTGGGTCTGGACTCTCTCTGCCATCAACGGCTCACTTCCTCGTCTCCAGATCTGTAGATCAGGAAAAAAACGCCATATCGGCTGCACTGAGGAATATCATCACAAACACGGCGCCCGACACAGAGAATAGCTTCGTAGCTGCGCTCTGTTACGTTTAAAAAAGACCTGGATATATCCGTTTAGAAAATAAGAACTACGTTTGTCGCACTAATGTCATCACATCTCTTCTACGTTTGATTGGTTACTCTGCCCGTGTTTGTCCCTCCCACCCGAACTCATGCTTCTATTGAGCACTTCCAGACTAATGGCCTACTAGGAGATTCGGATGGATTCCAGGCTAGCTGCAAGCAGGTCATCTAAAATAATGCTTATCTCAAGTATGAGAGATAAAAAAGCATATTTACTATATGTCCTCTTTTAACTGTGTACGGAAGGCGTGTGGCTGCAAGAAGTCTTTGAAGTGTTGCACATGCACAAATCGAATAATTTTCTCTTTTTCGTCATAATTATTAATTCTCTAAATTCGTTTATTTTATTTTTTTTAAAGTGACAGAAATGGGCTTCCATATCATTGTGTGTAGCCTATATGCATAATTAGTTTTAAGTTATTATTATTGAAAGCTTCAATTAGTACATTAATTTGTCATAATTAATAAAAAGTGACCCAAGAATATTTGACCAGAAAAGACACAAGCTTTGATGTAAATTTTCTGTGTTTAAAACAAGGGACGGGGCTTAGATAAGCAAACTGCTTTTCCTGTCTCCTTTTTCAGCATGTACAAAAAAACCCCAAAAAAACCAAAACAAAACAAAACAAAAAACTTCTGTGAATGCAACCATGTCAGAAATAAGCTGAATAAATAAATAAATAAAAAGTTGTTTCAAAACATGGATCAATTTCTTATTTTAAAAACTAAAAGACAACTGTAGCTGTAGTTAGGCATAATAGGACCAGGGAACCAGGGAACAAACGCTCTCCTGATCAAGGCTTAATGAGCTGTTGGCGCTGAGCCAGGGTGGGGGAGGGGCTCTAAGTGCACCTGCACTAGTCTGACTCACTCACAGACAGTCGACAGGCACAGCGATGGAGCAGGCTGTGAGCTTACAGAAAGAAAAGGTAAGTTTTAAGACTTGTTTTTTGCTCAAACTTGAATGTAGTGTTGTGAAAGCTGGTTTTATACATTTTAAACCGTGTTGCATAATAAAATGAGTATAATTAAATTCTAAAAACGTCCGCTAACCTGACACATGGCTATCACGTGGAATTGTTTAGCTGTTCCACTTTTATAACTTTAGTTTATTAAATTAACTAGTAGATGGGGAGTAATGTAAAAATAGTGTAGATTGAAGTTAATGCTTGATTGAAGCAGTGGTGATAGCAGATGTGACTGAAATCCATGATTAACATTTGTTTTTGACAATACTTATTCAGAGTATTTTTGGAAGAAAATGTTTGAAAAGTAAATTGTTTTAAATAATGTTTGATGTTTGTTTAGGCCTATTTAAAAAAGCATCTGATGTATCAGTTTGATTAGAATTAAATTTTACTAGTGAATAAATTACATTTTAGTTAGCTGTTGTATTTAAAAGATTTTAGCTGTGAACTGTAGAAGTTCAAACTGTTAATGTTTCACTGCACACTGACATAATATAAACTGACTGTGTTGTTTCCACAGAAAAATGACCTGAGTTCTCCTGCCACTGGTTGCAGCATTCAATCCACTCATGAGAAAGGTGAGTTGAAATATGTGAGTTGTGGTGTGAGTTTACATCAGGGCCTGATATTCAGGATTAAATGAGGGTAACCCATTTAGGATCATGTTAATGAACTTGTGATTAAATAGCTAATTGTGGCTTACTCTGCAACTTATTTTTTAGTTTTCTTTTTCACTACTTCATAGGGAGGGTAGTGAATGTTCTCCAGATACACTTTTTAAGTTTTTAGTTGAAGTGTTCTTCATTTTCTGACAGAATTTAAGATCTTTTGTGCTCTGAAAAAGGAACAAACAAAATCCATCATCTGTATTAGCAGTAAACCAGTAAAACTTCAACCAACGAAAAAAAGAACCATTTTTTTAACCAATCACGTCTCTGTCTCCCTGCACGTACTCAATCCCTCGCATGCACAAGCCCACAGTCAAAGCGCGTCACCGCTGACAGTTAAAACTGAGTTTTAGGTCTTGTTTTTTTAACATACTGTATATAATGATTAAGTTTAGTGTTTACTTACTGCTAAATGAGACAAAGTTCCTACACGATGCATGAGATGAGCTTAGTTCCGCTATTGGAGCATTGGTGCTCGTGCATGTGAGTGAGATGGAGCACAAAGGGGAGGGGGGTAAAGGTGGAGCCGGTCGGAGGAAGCTACATTAAAATCAAGCTAACTTTAGAAAATTCCCCACCCTAGCTTTAATATGCTTACTCAGCCCCCCTTTAAGGAGTTGTGTGTGTATTATCCACTTGAACTTTCATAAGGTCAAGTTCACACTTGACTTCTTTTAACTGCCAGCACCATTTTATTTGTAAAGATGATATGATGAGAGCCGTATAAGTCAATAAAATCCTTATAAACACAAACTAAAAATGTTTGATGTTATGATTTGTGAATATTGGGTTTTAATGTATTCTTACTACCTTTGCCTTTGACTCCATTTCTAATTTCTGTTTTTAGGCAGTTATTTATTTGGCTGTTTTATTTTCCTGAATTTCATTCTATTGTACACCAAATAATTGTTATATGTTCTTAATCATCACATTGTTATTGCTATTTTAACTTTTGACCTTTTAACGTTTGGCTATAAGAGCACTTTCTAAACCTATGTTTTTAAAGGTGCTGTATAAAAAAGTTAATACTCTAATTATTATCATATCGCATCAAAAAAATTACAGTTACAGCATAATAAAAGCAAGTAATACAAAGAAAAGGGAGACCTTTGTCTAGTCCTGAGCTGTTCCCACCAACAGATTCAACATGTAATTGTTCAGATATATTACAGATGAAGCCTTCATGTAGACAAGATAATATAATATCCACTGTACCCCCCTCAGGGCTGCCCTTTCTTTTTCTTCAGTCATTCCACCACTGCTAAGTTAATATATTTGTATCAAGCTGCCCATCAAAACCTATACTATATTCCTGATTGCAAGGAAGGATTTTTATATATTAATTCTAACTCAAGGAAGGATTTAATTCTCTGACATTTTTTGCAGATGCTGATGTGGAAAAAGGCTTTGAAAAAGATAATGAAGAGGTCGACATTAAACCTTTGGGCTCTGGAAATCCAAAGGTAACCACTTTACTACATGCATAACCTTAAAGAGTTTACTTTAAGCTCTATTATTCTGCTATGTAATCATGAATGAGGCCAAAATGATGCATTAAGCACACATTGAGATCCAATTCTACATCACCAATCAAACAAAAATCTGTTCTGAGCCAAAGTGAAAGACAGTGATCAAAAGCAACAATTAGTTTTCATGTTATCTTTAATTCTCTCTGATGCTTTTCTGACACATCATCTTGGAAATAAAAATGTCATTATTTATAAGCACGTAAAGATGCACTATATGCAATGTAGCAGGTTGTAAATATTGGAAATAGTACTGTAGTTAAAGGGATAATTATCTGAGTCTGTGCCACTTTTTTTTTTAAATGATCATCATCCACTCACTAGGGAGGCGTCCGGGGGGCATCCTAATTAGGTGCCCGAGCCACCTCCTCTGGCTCTTCTTGATGCGGAGGAGCAGCGACTCTACTCTGAGCCCCTCCCGGATGACTGAGCTTCTCACCCTATCTCTAAGGGAGAGCTCAGCCACCCTACGGAGGAAACTCATTTCGGCCGCTTGTACCCGCGATCTTGTCCTTTCGGTCATGACGCACAGCTCATGATCATTTATGATACTTTTTAAAATCAGTGAAGGGGAATGAGGCTATGTGTTCTAATGATACCTTAAGTAAATACTGTGCCATTTTCAGTTTAACTAGTTTACATTTCGTTGATAGCAATTAGGGTTTCAGTTGTATTATTAGTCTTTGCTTTAAATAAAAATTAACTTTGCGACAACATTTCTAAAGTGAATATATGAATGTTAATAGTAAATAGTGAATTATACATTCCCAGCTGTAGATTCCTTGCCAAAGAAGAACTACAGTTGCCGGATATTAGAGAAAATGGACATTGCAATATTTTTTTTCTGCTATATAATAAAAAAATTACATTGATGCACTGTTGGTATCTATGGAAACAGAACAGTCAGAAATGCTTGATCCAGCTTAATTTTTAATATTGGAGAACAATTCAAGCAACCATTACTCTTGATCCCCAGGTTTTTGATCAAAGATCTAAGCCATTAATGAATCAACTGACAGAAACAAAAAAGTTTACTACTTTACTCTGTTCAGCTCTATTCTCCCAGACTCGTGAAGAAATTATCACTTGCAGACTCATCTGTCTGACACAGATTTGCAAGCCGCTGCTTTAACCCCGAAACTGTTAAATACAGTCCTTAATATAATGTAAACTATGATGAACTGTCAAATTGTCAAAATCCCTGATATGCCTTCATTCAATGAGCAAAATAGCTCTTTTCATAAAGAATGTACCACTGTAATAACCCAAATCAGAGTAAAATATGTTATTCCAGTCATCTTGTCTGTGAATCACTGAAGAGAACATAATGAATTTTCTTTTTTAGAAATCAAAAAGAGTTGTTCAATGATTTTTTAGGTTTATTTCCTTTTTCTCTTACATTATTATCATCACGGTGCCTGAACTCTATTATGGCATAAAACTGCCATTGTCTTATTTAGTGCAGCTAATATTTCTCCTCATTTCCCAGAGAGCTGATCAGTGCTCAAGCGACAGTGATGACACCATTGACCTCACACCACCTGATGTAGACAACCATGAAGACACGGGCAGTGAGGACACGGACACTGTACCTGAGCTGAAAAGAACTGAGAGTGTTTTTGTAAGTTTACCTGCCACGGCTTTTGTCATTTACTCCATGATATTGCTGCATAGAGGAAGCAGACATAGTGACACAGAAAACTAATTGATCCTGGAAAGGACTTTCAAACATTTGCATGAAATTGATTTCCATTACTTTATCATGTGCTTTTGGTTTAACTACATCAATAATAATGGTAATAACCTTTGGGGCATATTACTTAAAGGATGTATATAGTTTTGGTTGGTGAAAGTTAGAGAAGTCGACACATTCTGTTGCATATGTTCATAACTCATACTGTCCTCTTAGGAAACGTTGGTCCCTGTAACAGTGTAGCATAAAAGGTTATGTGAGAAGTAATGATGGTGGTCTCAGAATATCAGACACCTATATGCTCCTGGTAGCTTTTTAGCTCCAGTGTTCAGGGACTACAGAAACTGTATTATTTATTTTTATTTAACCTTTATTTAACCAGGAAAAAAATCCCATTGAGATTAAAAACCTCTTTTTCAAGGGAGTCCTGGCCAAGAGGCAGCAAAGTTACAACACTGAACAGAAATACATTTACATTACATTAAAATGACAGGATAACATAAGAATCAAATAAAACAATTACAGACAACTGAGGCAGTCTCAAATTCTCTCAGTTTCATTTTAAAAGCATTCAAGGATAACAATTCAGTCAACTTCCAGTCTCTTTGCAGTGTGTTCCAAGCACAAGGAGCTGCATGTGCAAAGGCTTTTTTCCCCAGCTCTGTGCGGGCAAAAGGAACTGTGAGCAACAGCTGATCATTGGATCTTAGTGCATAAGTGTTCGTGCTTCTCTTTGTAAGTAATGTACAGATGTAGGAGGGCAGTAATCCAAGGAGAGCCTTATAAATAAAAGTAAACCAATGACACTGCCTCCTAGTGTACAGGGAAGGCCATCCCACCCTAGAGTACAGCTCACAGTGATGTGTCTTGGCTCTACAGTTTGTGATGAACCTCAGAGCAGAATGATAAACAGAGTCCACCATCAGAAGACATGTACAAGAAGCATTCATATAAAAAAGGTCACCATAATCTAACACAGATAAGAATGTGGCAGAGACAAGGCGCTTCTTTACACCAAAAGAAAAACATGTCTTGTTGCGGAAGAAGAAACCCAATTTAAGTTTTAATTTCCTCACAAGTTTGTGAATGAAAAGTTTAAAAGTGAGGGAATCATCAATTACAACACCAAGGTATTTATATTCATGTACCACTTCTATGACATTTCCTTCAAGAGTGGACACGACCGGGGGAGCTTGAGGCACCTTCTTATGATTAGAGAACAACATTAGCTTGGTCTTCTCAGCATTGAGAACCAGTTTTAGATTAATCAGCGAATGCTGGACAGAAACAAAGGCTTTCTGCAGGGAATTAACAGCCTGTTCAAGAGATGATCCGAAGCAATAAATAATTGTATCATCGGCATAAAAATGCATATTAGCATCAGAAACATTTTGTTCGACATTATTAATGTACAAGATAAATAAGAGGGGCCCCAAAACAGATCCCTGCGGCACCCCCTTGTGAACAGTAACAAATTCAGAACAAAGGCCCTCGTATTTAATACACTGGGTCCTGTTTTCTAAATAATTTGAAAACCAAGCAACAGTGTGCTCTGACAGTCCAATGAGATGTAGCCTGTGTTTTAAAATAGCATGGTCTACAGTGTCAAAAGCTTTAGAGAGATCAATAAAGAGTGAAGCACAGTACTGTTTTTATCAAGTGCTGCAATGATGTCATTTATCACCTTCATAGTCGCAGTGATAGTGCTGTGCTTTTTTCTGAAGCCTGATTGCAATTTAGAGAGGATTTCATTAGAATAAAGAAACTCTTTCAACTGATCACAGACAAGCGACTCCAGGATTTTTGATAAAACACATAAATTTGAAATTGGCCGATAATTGGTAAGAACTGCTGGGTCACCTCCTTTTAATAAAGGGAGCACAAAAGCTGATTTCCAAACAGATGGAATATCTTTGTTTCTAATTGAAAGATTAAAAAGAATTGAAAGTGGCTCTGCTATAAAATCAGCTGCCAGCTTTAAAAAGTAAGGCTCAATCAAGTCAGGTCCAGGGGGCTTTCTGTGGTCTAATGCTTTTAGAGCTTTGTGCACTTCGTGACAAGTAAAAGGATTAAAATTAAAAGGATCACCAGAAAACATGGAAGATTCTGTGCAAGAATTCCCAGTCGTTATTCCTTTTGAGTCAAATAGAGAACCAGATGATAAAAAATGCTGGTTAAAGCAGTTCAAGACTTCAGTTCTATCATAAACTGGGACTGAGTCATTAAGTACAAATGACGGAAGAGTCTCTGTGTTTTTGTTCAAAGACAGGGACTTGATCACTTTCCAGAATTTCTGTGGATTGTTGAGGTTCTCAGTGGTGACCGACAAAAAGTATCCTGATTTGGCCTTTTTGATAAGCCAAGTGCATTTATTTGGAAGCTGTCTGAAGAAGGACCAATCAGTGGCAGAATGACTTTGTCTTGCCTTGTCCCAGGCCTTATTACGCTCATGAATGCTGTCGGCCAGTTCTGGAGAAAACCAAGGATTTTCTCGCCCCTTCACCCTGTATTTCTTCAGAGGTGCATGCTTATTTATAATTTGCATGAAAGTGTCTTTGAAAAAAGTCCACGCTAGCTCTACATCAGGGATTAGACTTATATATTTCCAGTTCACCATCGACAAATCGTGATGAAAGGCTTGTTCATTCAAATGTTTAAGATTCCTTCTACAAACAATACAGGGTTTGCACTTTGGAATCCTAGTGTTTCTACAAGCAGACAATGATCACTTAAATCATTACAGAAGACACCCAAGGAAGAGAACTTAATATAGCCTAGAACTGTTTTCAAATTTCTGCACCCAAATTACACAGTGCATCATTAATCAAATAGTTATCCTGTGAAATGTGTACATTCCAAATGAATAGTCCATGTTTGCACTTTTTGGTACTTTCTTTATACTGATCATTTTGTGTTGTTTGATTTGGCATTATGTAAACATAAAAAAAAAATCATGATTGCGTAGGGTTAAGGTTGTCACTCACCTTCCCTTTCTGCACCACCTCTGAACAAAGTATTTTTTTTGTCTTTACATTTCTGATGTGAAGATAATTAGTATTAGACAATTTACTTAACATTCAAAACTTTAAAAAAAACATAAGTATTTTTTTTGTTTTTAGCTGACCAGGGAAATACTGTGGAACAAAGACTATCCTCTGTCAAGTTCTGGGAGCAGTGAAGAGTTGTATGTTCCTGATTATGCTGATGAAACTGATGATGAAGAAGAGAGCTCTGGTGAGGTCAAACAGCCCACGAATAAGAAGAAAAAGGCCAAGAGAAAGTACTCAACTAACACTCAGGCAGCACAAATCGTCCAACCACAGAAACGAAGACGGAAAACAAGTTTAGTGGCTGAAAAAGGCAATGCAGAGGCCTCCTTACATGACAATTCAGATGTGACAGTAATGATGCTAAAGAAGAAACCGAATGGGGGCAGATTGTACAACAAAAAGTTTTACTGTGTGTTTTGCACTAAGACTTTCCATAAAATGACCCGTCATTTGGAATCAAGACACAAAGACAAACCAGAAGTGGCAGAAGCGATGACACATCCAAGGGGATCAAAAGAGAGAAAAATACAACTCTGCTTACTAAGAAACGAAGGGAATTGTCTACATAATAATAAGGTGCTGAAAGAAGGAAAAGGAATGGTAGTCCCCAGACAACGGTCCAGCACTGAAGTTACAGCCGGAGACTACATGCACTGTGTTAACTGCCAGGCTTACCTCAAGAGGAAATCCCTGTGGAGGCATATGCAAAGATGTCATCTAAGCAAGAAGAGTGAAGTATTAAAACCCGGGAAAACAAGAGTCCAGGCCCTTTGTGAGTATGCTCAGCCAGTGCCAGAGGACGTTAATGAATGCTTTTGGGAAATGGTGCTAAACATGCATATGGACGAGGTAACTACTGCTGTCCGCAAAGAGAAAAACATTCTGAAATATGGAGAACACCTCTTCAACAAACATGGCCATGACGTCAACAAACACGAATATATCAGACAAAAGATGTGCAAGGACACAAAAATGGCAAGTTGAAGCAGTTGTCAGACTTTTTTTTACCAGCTAAATTCCCTTATGTGATACAAGCTGTCAAAGATGTAGCTGGCTTCAATAAGGAAACAAACACCTTCTCTGGCACTAAAGTTAGGCCACAACCTCAAAAAAATTGCAAGCATTATAGAATGTGAGGCTATGATTGCAGGTGAAGAGGATGTCATCCAAAATGTTCAGGTGTTTAAAAAAATATGTGACACCAAGTGGAATGAGTGTGTGTCAGCTCAGGCCCTAAGAAATCTTGATGAAGCGAAATGGAATGTCCCACAGGTGCTTCCCTTTGCAGAAGATGTAAAAAAAATGCATGGGTATCTCAGAAGACAAAGAGAGGGCTGCCATACAAAACTCGAAGAACAGCCGACAAAGACGAACTGGGCAAAACTTGCAAAAATAACTCTCTGTGAGATTATACTGTTTAACCGCAGGAGAGAGGGAGAAGTATCGAAGATGACATTGAATGCTTTCACATTACGAGGATACCTCGTCACTCACCCAATATTGAGTTAGCTTTGTCCGAGTTTGAAAAAAAAAAACTGTGCAAACACCTCAAGAGAATCGAGATCAGGGGAAAACGGGGACGAAAAGTCCCTATTCTACTCACGCCTGATATGATGACTTCAATGGAGATACTCGTCAAGACTCGTCGCAACTGTGAAGTACATGATGAAAATCTGTTCATGTTTGGCAGACCACAAGCTCTAAGCCACTTCAGAGGATCAGATGTCATTCGTCATGTTGCTCGAAGCTGTGGGGCAAATCATCCGGAAGCTTTATCATCCACTACGTTAAGGAAGCACATGGCAACTATGTCCAAGGTCCTTAATCTGAAGGACAATGAGATGGATGACCTTGCTAATTTCCTAGGACATGACATCAGAGTGCATCGCCAGTATTATTGACTCCCAGAGGGCACATTACAGCTAGCAAAAATCAGCAAAGTCTTGATGGCACTAGAACGAGGTCAGCTGTCACAGTTTCAGGGAAGAACTCTGGATGAAATCAACATCGATCCCCAAGGTAAATGATGGAATATATGCATTTACACAATGTGTAGATCATTTTTTTTTTTTTCCTGCCAGAGAGTCTGTTTTAAATTAACTACAATTATGCAATAATGTAATATTAATGGATATTGGTGAATGATGGTGGAAATTGCCAGTATTAGGATTTCTTGAAGATTTGTTTTGTTGAGTAAGTGTTGATCACACTTTTTAATGCATTTCCAGAGAAAATGTCAGTGGACAGTGACTTAACTGACAGTGAATCAGATGACGACATTAACAAGTTGGGTGCAGCTTCACCTTCAGCCTCGTTATCACCGGGTATGAAGGCAAATATTTTGTGACAAACATTTAGAAGTATTCTTTACAAGATGTGTTCAATACTTAATTATGCTTGTAGGGTTTGATAACCGAATGACAGGTAAATTAGTTGTGATCAAAATGCCTGAGTTTGTTAAAACTAAAATTTGTCCTCTTTGAAATAGACGGCCATTTTAAGCGCCACAATAAATAAAAAGCTTTCAGATGTTTCAAATGTAAGGCTGTAGCAGTCAAAGTTTGTAATGTATAATTGGTTGTGGGAATTTTACCCTGGGGCTCTCTTAATTACTTGACCAAGCAACACTGAAAAAACACTGAAGTTTGTTTAATTATGATGCTTCACATAAACATGTACTTGACTAATGACTTTGCTTGTGTTGAACACTCATGTTCTTAAGCATAACCTTTGTATTCACAGAAAATTCCAGGGTGAAAAAGAGATCCTCTGAAGTTGGTCAAAGCTCTCCACAGCCAGCCAAAGGTAATCACACTTCTGTAATGTAAGATGATGATTGTGGACATGTGTCAAATGGATCGATGTAGTTTGGCAGAGAAATTTGAAAGTTAAAGAACTTTATAAATGCTGTGGTAAATTTTCAAAGGAAAAGATGGGTCCCTCAAACACTATTTGAAGATAAAATGCTACGCAAAAAAAAATGGTGGGGGCCCAAGAAGACTTTTTAAATCTAGAAAGTGTAATAATATTGTTCTTGCGTAAAAAATTACAGTTTTACGTGTAGTAGTAGTAGTAGTCTTTATTTATTTCGAATTATTAATTATTCATTGCACAATACAATAAAAAAAGGAATATATATATACAATTTGAAAAGGAGTAGGTAGAAGTATAACTTATGTTTCCTACCCTTTCATACATTTTCAGTCTTTTGTTTCTTTTACAGTTTTACAAATGATTCAATTTACAATCAGAACTTAAATAAACATAGGATATTTCTACTTCTTTTAAGTCTCTACAGTTTATACAAATATTATACAATTTGTGTAGATGTAAAATGACTGCTCAGTTACTGAACTGCTCTTTACTAAAAGTACTGAAAAGAAAATATGATCTTTCTGTCTTGTCATGCAAACAAAAGAGAATATGAATCTCTAACCAGGTTACATTTATTAAAGTTGCACTACTTGATTCTTGCACCATGACAGAGAGGCATGGCTGAATCAAAACAGCTTCATCAAAAATGTATTTCATGGGAGGCAAAGTGGTGGATAATTTTTCTTCTAGCATCATATTGACATATACAGTATAAGGAAATATTACAGATAGATTTTCTTCTATACGTTTTCTCTTATCACTTCTTTAATGCATCATCTTGCTCTTCTACCACAGAAAACGCATCTATTTACAGTATTTTTCTGTGGTTTCAGGTGACGAGATGCCACTGGCTGGGGAAGTGTCTGTAATGTGTCAAAGTAAAAAAGGTAAGTGATTACAACTTATGATAACACTCAGAATGTAAGCAAACCTCTATGAATAACATCCCTGGGGCCTTTGCCATCGAATGAGGTGTCTTTTGTAATCTGCTTTCACTAAATTGGACAAAAGAGATAATGCTGACTCTGCAGAGTCATGTGAAGCTAATCATTGGCCATTAAATTGTTAAATAAGGTAATATTATTATGAAATGTTTTATTTTTCTTCAATATCTAACTATTATACTTTTATTATAATTAATTATTTCATAATGATTATTTTAACAATTTCATAATTTTTAAAATAATGA